>NC_041396.2:233863415-234163415 GCF_900747795.2 Erpetoichthys calabaricus | reverse complement strand
TTCATACAAAAAGTAGCTCAAAGTGCTTTACATAATGGAGAGAAGAAAAATAAAAGACAAAATAAGAAATTAAAATAAAAATTACACAGTTTATTCATAACATAAGGTAATGGAAGATGGTTAAATACAAATATGTACAGACAAAGGACAAAACAAACAAAACAACACATAAATCTATGGTAGCTCAAAATGATTTTTTTCTCTCCCATTGAAAAAGGCACATTAAACAGACTTACAGCAATTTAAATATTTTTTGAGAAAAAGGTCCAATAAAGAGGAATCTCTCATAAATATTTTACAAGACACAATCATTTTCAGTGCTTTACGAAACCATGGGTAAAATAATCCATATATTATTGGATTGAAAGCAAAATTGAACAAATAGAAATAATGTAATATGTTTTTAGCTAATGATGATGTAGGTCCCTGAATAAACTGACATAGATAAAAAGGAGAAACACATACAATAAAGGTACAGACTAACACACCTATTGTGACAGTAGCTTTGCGTTGGCTTCTTTGAACTCCTTTGTCAGTTTTTTGTGCCAAAGATTTGCCTTCATGCTTTGCTACTCTAATTGCTCTAGCATGCTGTGTTGCAACAATAAAAATCTTTGAATATACAGCTATGATAACAATCAATGGAAGCAGGTATGCTAATATAAGATCCACCAATTCAACCGTGTAATAAACATTAATGGCGCACATTCCTTTACAGTGTTGATCTGCACTGTATAAAGTTTCAAAAATATAATTGCATATACAAATCACATATACAATTGGATATAGCCAACTTACTGCAGCAAACTGCCAGGCCCTTCTAATAGTCATTTTTGTTACATACACTAGAGGATATCAAACAGCAAAGTAACGATCAATGGCAAGAAATATTAGGTGAGTAACAGAAATTGTTGTCAAAGCAGCATTATAAAACTCTTGAGCTATGCATACTATTTCATGTAGGTACCAACATTCATCCACAGCTTTTACCATCATAATTGGCATGTCACAAAGTCCAATAAGAAAATCAGTAAGAGCAAGTGAGAGCGTCAGCACATTTGTTGGTGTGTAAAGAATCTTGAAGTGAGAAATGGAAATGATCACAATTAGGTTTCCAATTGTTGCAAGAAGTATTCCAGTCATAAAGACTATATAAAGAAGTGCAGTGGTAGCAGCAGAGCTCTGCTGTTTGTAGCATGTTATATTTTCTTGGGAGCAAAGATATCGTTGAGCTTCCTTTAAAGCCATTTGAAGAAAAATGCAGAAACTGATGCTTATTTATTTTTAAGAACAGGTAGCACTGCTATGACAACTTGTACAGAAATGTACAGAATCACACGGAAAAAACACCTTGCATTAAAATAAGTATACTTTAGAGGAATGTTTACACCTTTAATGTGCACTTCATGGAAATCATTTACTGAAAATGAGGAAATGTGTTAAGCACGAAGAGATTTTGAATGGTAGAATAATAAAAACATTATCTTCTTATATACTGTTATGTTCAAATTTATGCAATATTCCTTTTCAATCCTAATCCTGGGAAAACCCCTTCATTCACTTTTTAATGTGTAATTTGTGACCATAAGACACTTCCGGATGCCTTATAAAAGGAGCCAGAAGCCACCCCACCAAAAGCCAGAGTTGGGAGGAGGGAGACGAAGCTTGCCAGAAGGAGTGGAGGAGAAAAGAGAGAGAGAAAGAAGAAGAGATATTTGTGTGCTTGTGGGAAATGGGGGAATGTGTTTCCCACGAGGTAAAAGAAAAATAAAAAACTTGTGTGTCTTGAACTTGTCTGTGTCAGGTTTGGGCAGCAGTGCTCACCCTGGTGGTCCACACATTATACATGAGGCTCCGGATGTAACCATTCATTATACTGTTTTATTCATCTTTAAAAGAACAAATGACTTTTCTCAAACTTAGAAAACAGTCGTCAAAAAAGTGGCAGAATATATTAAAAAGTCAATTTGAAGAAAGCATGAAAATAAAACTATACTTAACTACAACTTGACTTTTTAAAGATCGTTAAAATTCTAAACAAAATGCTTTCTCAAACAAAGTTTTCCAGGTTATGTTCAACAAAATAATTACCTAAAACTAAGCTTCTTAAAAAAACAAACATGATATTAAAAAAAACCCCACAAGGACACATTCAAGAACAGTTTTAAACATGGGTTGAATGTCTATAATTCACTTCAAGAGATGGATTCATGACACTTGCCTTGCTTGCCACCCACAAGTGTTAAGACATCATCCACTAGGGGTCGGATAACCTGGCTTGGAGGAATCGAAGAAGAGTACAAGGCATAGCTAGAGAGAGTGGCTCACTGGCTGGCTGCCTTTGTTCAGGCTCCTCATTGTTCTAGGTACAGAGGAGCTTCTTTTTGTCAAGGCTGAATCAGAGCCATATTTTATAAATAAGGAAGATTTTTGCCGTAGACTGAAGTTATTTATTTATTTATTTGGTAAAACCTTATTATATTTATTTTACTTTTCTCACTTGTTGTTTATGTACATAACACCATTTAACTATTTGAATAATTTTGTGGATTATTTTTCTGCATTTTTACAGTTAAAGTGTCCCTGCCAAAGAGGCCTTTCACAGATATATGTGGCTAGTTATACAGTTAGGTCCATAAATATTTGGACAGAGACAACTTTTTTCTAATTTTGTTCTGTACATTACCACAATGAATTTTAAATGAAACAACTCGGATGCAGTTGAAGTGCAGACTTTCAGCTTTAATTCAGTGGGGTGAACAAAATGATTGCATAAAAATGTGAGGCAACTAAAGCATTTTTTTAACACAATCCCTTCATTTCATGCGCTCAAAAGTAATTGGACAATTGACTCAAAGGCTATTTCATGGAGGCACAGAACATGGCCCATTCGGACTCAATGTCCCCCACCTCCCTCGGGACGTGGTCGAAGTTCTGCCGGAGGTGGGAGTTGAAGCTACTTCTGACAGGGGGCTCTGCCAGACATTCCCAGCAGACCCTCACAACACGTTTGGGCCTACCAGGCCTGACCGGCACCCTCCTCCACCATCGAAGCCAACTCACCACCAGGTGGAGATCAGTTGACAGCTCTGCCCCTCTCTTCACCCGAGTTTCCAAGACATGTGGCTGCAAGTCCGACGACATGACCACAAAGTCGATCATCGAACTGAGGCCTAGGGTGTCCTGGTGCCAAGTGCACATATGAGACACCCTATGCTTGAACATGGTGTTTGTTATGGACAATCTGTGATGAGCACAGAAGTCCAATAATAAAACACCACTCGGGTTCAGATCAGGGGCGCCATTCCTCCCAATCACGCCCTTCCAGGTCTCACTGTCATTGCCCACATGAGCATTGAAGTCTCCCAGCAGTACAAGGGAGTCCCCAGAAGGTATGCCCTCTAGCACACCCTCCAGGGACTCCAAAAAGGGTGGGTACTCTGAACTGCTGTTCGGTGCATACACACAAACAACAGTTAGGACCCGTCCCCCCACCCGAAGTCGGAGGGAGGCTACCCTCTCGTCCACCGGGGTAAACCCCAATGTACAGGCTCCAAGTCAGGGGGCAATAAGTATGCCCACACCCGCTCGGAGCCTCTCATCGGGGACAACTCCAGAGTGGTAGAGAGTCCAGCCCCTCTCAAAGAGATTGGTTCCAGAGTCCAAGCTGTGCGTTGAGGTGAGCCCGACTATTTCTAACCGGAACCTCTCAACCTCGCGCACTAGCTCAGGCTCCTTCCCCTTCAGAGAGGTGACATTCCACGTCCCAAGAGCCAGCTTCTGTAGCCAAGGATTGGACCGCCAAGGTCCCCACCTTCGGCCACCACCCAACTCACACTGCACCCGACCTCCTTGGCCCCTCCCATAGGTGGTGAGCCCATGGGAAAACCAATGTGAATACCATATTAAATTGGCCCTGTCTATGAACCAAGCAGCAGATTCAAGCTTCCTTCAGGGTAGCGGGGTACTACCACCAGTTCATGCCTTGCTTCTCTAAGTATGCTATGCTCTTGATAAACCTCAGAAAAAGTGAGCACCCAATATGATAATATGGAATAAAAAAGTGGAGACTGCATTTTATGATCTAAAGCAGTTCTTTTCCTCAGCACCATTTTTCTTGGCTCCAAATTTTTCTTTGCTTTTTATCCTCCAGACCAACACTTCAGACATAGGTCTAAAGCTACAGGGGGTCTTATGCATCCATCTCTTTTTGGTATTCATTGGATGGGCATTTGGAGTTTAACCCATTCAAATAGTTATTTTTTTCCTTCCTTGATAAGTCAAGTGATCGTTATAGTTTTTGTAGATTTGTGGACTACTGAAATTTTTATTGCTTTGATTTTTGTTAAGCTATGTGGTTTAGAATTAAATGATTTAAAGATTCCCCTTCTATTTTCTAGGGTTGAAAGGAAAAGCCATTGAGCAAGGAAGGTCTCATTACTCAAATACCTTCTCCAACTACCATGCAAGAGGGGTTTATATATTCTGAAAAAATGTCTATCTAAGCCTTATGGTATTTTGGGTTCCCTTGGCTCTCCAAACACTCTCTTATTATTAACTGGGGAAATAAGGAGCTAGTTTCATGTGGAATGAAATGTTTTCTACATGTATTTCTCCACTAGCTCCTCCTTCCATTATGTTAAATCAAATTTGCATTCCTTCTTAGGCATACAGACATTTTCAAGATGTTTTCTCTAAACAGAAGTATTTAATACTGCCCCCCATAGCTATGCATTTTATTTACTGTCGGATACCGCTTTGCTTAAGGGGTTGTATTTACTTGCTCTAACCTGCTGAGTCACGGGCCATGGATGAATACATAAAGGACAATTTGGTAAAAGGCTTTATCCCACCATCGAATAGTTTGTAAGAAGCTGGTATTTTTTTGTCTCAAAGAAAGATGATTCTCCTGTGTTCATGCATAGATTATCATGATTTAAGTAAGATTATAGTCAAGTACCTGTTCCCTTTGATAACTGACCAAATTGCAGGTTACACAATTTTCACTTTAAATCTCATATGCATTAGAGAAGGTGACAAGTGGAAAACTGTCTTTAATAGTTCCACTAGGCATTTTGAATAGCTGATCACGCTCTGTCTCTGTCAACAATATTTTTTTGGGACTTTTTGGGGCATTTTTTTGTAGTTTAGGATAACGACATTCTCATATTTTCTAAAGAAGTGGATTCTCGTGTTCTTAAAGTTAGGGAGTTGTTATTTAATTTGACAGTTAACAATTTGTTTGTTAAACCTGAAAATTGTGGGTTTCATAAAACATCCATGCTATTTCTAGGGTACTATATTAGCCATACTGACATCCAGATGAACCCAGAGAAGGCCTCTGCCATTCCTCATTGGAACTTCCAGACAGTATTAAAAAATTGCAACCTTTTGTTGGTTTGCAAACATCTATAGATTTATCTTTAACTTTAGTTTCCTTATTGCAACTTGTAAGATTTTTTGATTGATTCATAATCAGTAAGACACCCTCCCGGGACACCAGATTAATACAGTGAACAGCTTGTAGGATCTCTGTTTCATGTTATGGCTGGGATGAAAGAAATATGAAAAGATCTATACCAGGTGTGTCAAACTCACTACCATTGGTGGGCCGCCTCGACTGCCATACGTGCGTCAGCGGGCCGCACTGTAACAAATACTATTATACTATTATACAAAGTTACTGTAGCTTTCTTTCCAATACTGAAAACTTTAAAAAATGTAACACTTAAAGTTTAAAGTTTAAAGAAAAGCAATTTATTTCCATACAGTCTCCATACAACAGTGTAGAATTAGAGTCTTAGCCTCTTAGCTAGGTCCTTATTATATTATATTCATATTATATTCATTGCTTATATAGGAGCCTTACAGTGTGAGATTTATTTCTTTTGTCCCGACACTTGGCATCTCTTGTTAGTAACCAGTTCGTCAATATCAGGCTTGAAATCTTGTGCAGCTGCAACTTTTATGAGGGATGAAAGGTGCCCGACGGTAAGTCTTGAGCGATGTGGGGTTTTGGTAGCTTTCATTATCGAAAATAATTGCTCACAAAGGTAAGTGCTTCCGAACATTGACAGTACTCTCGATGCCAACTTACGGATCTGCACATACGAGGGTGGCAGGTAAGCATACAAGCCTGGCACACCAACTTCGTTGTATTTTGCCTTCAGAATAGAATCTGACTGCACTTCAGTCAATTCCATTTGGATATACTCAGGCGCATTCTCAACGTTGTAAGAGAACAGCACAATGCCCTGCTTGTGTGAACTGAAATCACGAAAATGCTCAGTAATTCAAGTTGGAAAACAAATCCTCCAAAAATCAAATTTTACTTTACTAAGTTTACTTCAAAGTTTATATTGTAAAATAAGCCGATATGCAAAAAGCCACCTGACCTACAATAATTATACAAACTCAAAATCACAAAAATATGTTTATAAACAACTCACCAACTTCTCGCGTCCACTTCAGATCTTCAGCTGTAGTCTGCACTAACTGTTCGTTACAATACTAGTGCAAAATTACATGAAACTAGAGCAAAAAAACGTGAAAATATGCGGGCTATTACTACTCGTGATGGTCAGTTCTGCCCAGTGGCCAGTTTCAGCAGCCCAGTCAGTAGTGTAGCCTTAGCAGGGGCAGCTCTAGGCTTGTGGCGGCCCTGGGCATAGAAAGAATCGGTGGCCCCTTCGCCTGGCAATGTCAATACGGTATCTTATGCATGGCGGATGGCCACATCCGTTGCGGACACTGCATAGCCGCCTCGTGCTCATGACACGCTTCTATATACGCATGTCCGTAACTTGAAAACCAAGTGGCGGCCCATGATATTCTCATTACGGCAGAACGTTATAATACTACATAGAGCTTACTGCTCCGACTCTAGTAAATACAGCCTACTAATTAACAAGAAACACAATGTTTTTCGGCCACATTGCCGTCAGCTGTGTCGTTATTTTCTCTTTCTGTTTTATATTTAATATATATTGGGGTGACGGCCCCTGGGATTTGGCAGCACTGTGCAGGTGCACAGTTAGCACATGCCTAAGGCCACCCCTGCTGCCCGCTGCTGCAGCCTAGCACTTCAGTTGTGACGCTGCGGCTCATTAACTTTAGTCAAGGCTCGTGGCTATACTAGCTGATGACGTTTCCGGTACCGTAATGCCATGGGAAAATGCGCTTTTGTCAGAAGGCAGAAGTAAGAAAAGTCAATAAGTAACACCGAAGATGCAGAATGATTCAATCACAAATGATAGTAATCATTTTGTACAAGTTCAGTGCTAACTAGGATCTGTCATGTGGGCCACACAGATTTCTGTTGCGGGCCACATGCGGCCCGGGGGCCGCGTGTTTGACATGCCTGCTCTATACAGCCTCCAGTTAATCCAAAATGCGGCTGCAAGAATTATTACAAGAACAAGAAAATACGAACACATAACTCCAGTTCTTACACTAGCTTATATAAAGCATTAAATGGCCAAGGTCCAGCTTACTTGTCTGAATTTATCATGACTTACAAACCAGAGCGCACATTAAGATCTCAAGATGCCGGTCTGCTTATGGTTCCAATAATTAATAAAATAACAATGGGAGGTCGAGCTTTTAGTTACAGGGCCCCAAAACTGTGGAATGGTCTGCCTGCTACTATAAGAGATGCCCCTTCGGTCTCAGCTTTTAAATCCCGGCTGAAGACTCACTACTTCAGTTTAGCATATCCTGACTAGAGCTGCTGATTAACTATACATACTGCATCTCTGTTGTTAGTCATTATCACTAAAACATAAGTAACATGATAGTTATAATTGGATACTAACCCTCACCTATTGTGTTTCTCTTCTCGGTACTCAAATGTGGCACTTGGTGCCACGGCCCACCTACCAAGTTGTTTTGCCTGCCTAAGGTAAAGTCATCCCTGATGGAGGATCGCAGGAATTGTGGGAAAGAGGGGTCCTTTCATCGGATTGGCTGGCCCAACACTGTTTCAGCCGTGGAATGGCCAAATGGGGGAGGCAGCTTGATGGATGAGGTCTCCAGGACTCTAAAATATTCAAATCTTATTATATGATATCATCTACTGTTAAATTCTGCTCCGTACTTCTAAAATTTTTATCTTTTTTACTTCTAAAAAATTTTTTATTTTATACTGTATTGAGGATTTGTTCTGTTCTGTGTATTGTATTGTATTGACCCTCCCCCATTTGACACCCACTGCACGCCCAACCTACCTGGAAAGGGGTCTCTCTTTGAACTGCCTTTATCAAGGTTTCTTCCATTTTCTCCTACAAGGTTTTTTTTGGGGAGTTTTTCCTTGTCTTCTTAGAGAGTCAAGGCTGGGGGGCTGTTAAAAGGTAGGGCCTGTTAAAGCCCATTGCGGCACTTCCTGTGTGATTTTGGGCTATACAAAAATAAACTGTATTGTATTGTATTGTACTAGCTGGTTAGTAACATTTATGGAAGAGTTCTATATAATGGAAAAGTAAAATTAATTCATATTTCTGAAGGTTTAAATTTCCAAATCTTTCCCTTTTTCAAATTTGTCCCAATTTTATGACTTCTTTTGTGAAATCAAACTGATAATTTTAAGATTGTTTTCAGAATTCTGTAGTTTTCAGTCGATTTTGGTGTCTCAGTGATCCAAGGTTGCTGTTGCTTGTGTCATTGTGGTAATGCAGAATTTGTCATTAAATTAGATAGACTGAAAGATTGTGCAGAAGTTAATCGTAAGTGGAGGAGGCATCACATTTGCTACAGTATCATTCAAATATTAGTTATATGTGCTTTAGTTTTTTCTTTTTTACTAATAGACATTACTTTGGTAAAAAAAAAAACAAACAATATATTTTCTGGCTCATTTTCAGAAAAAGCCATTATGTTTCAGCTTCCCCGCTATGCATATCTCTGAGATTATGCACTTTTGTTATAAAACATTTCATGTCAGTGAGGACTCATGTGATCCCTGGGAGATATGGCTGCCTAGACTTTGCAATCTACCCTCAACTGCTATTTTATCCTTAAATGCTATGCATAATCTACATATGAACAGGAGTACCTTTAGTAGAAATTCTACAGATTACATTGATGACATCATATTACTGAAGATGCGTGGTTATTCCCATTGCAATGTCACTGAAGAAAGCCAGTGAAGCTTCCAAGATGGCAGATTGTCAAGACAAGTCACCTGAATCACTTTTTTAGCTGATTATTAAACAGTCTTCACTTTGAATGCCTCTTTTAAGGAATTTACTGTAGAGATAAGAGAGGAGCCTAACACATTTAAATTTGAAATAAATGGCCTTTGTCACCATGTCACAGCCTTACAAGAGGGGCAGTGGCAGGAGGCCAAAGAATTTGCTGCTATGAAAAACTGCAACCTATATTGACTGACAAGCTGAATGACCTCGAGGATTGTAACTGAAGATGCAATATACATCCTATTGGTTTACTGGAGGGAGCTGAAGACCCTGACTCTGTTGGCTTTATTACCTCCAAGTTACCAGTGTGGTTCCCAACCCTTCAAGAACAAGGGACAGAAGTTATCTGGGCACACCGTGTTTACTCAGATCCAAAATCAACATCACACTTGCATACCTTCATTTTCTGCCTTCTTAGGTTTTGTGATCACCAAGAAATACTTAAGGATTTTTGGAGACCTCCGCCTTTGAAGTACTACAGATTAAGAATTCATTTCTTACCATATTTCAGATGGATTACAGCGAGTAAGTGGAAAGCATTATGTCTTGCTGTGTGTTGAAAGCCAAAGAGACCAGTCCTCCAATCTTTTACTCCGTATCCATCATCACTAAAGTTCAGCTCCAGTTCCTGCTTACAGGTCTATGAGGATGTAAATGACGCTCTTGGTGTAATCAATCTTTTTACTACTTCAGGTGAACACCCTGCTTCATGCCGTGCCGCCAAGTAATCACTTTGGTATCTGGAAAGGTTATTGTTCAGAATATTTTACATTTTATTTGGAGAAGAATGTACATTAGTTTATTAGTTGTATTGCATTTGCTGGTACTGCACATTAATATGTGTTTATTATTTCTTAATGTAGTTTCATGATTGAATTTATGGCATTGGTATTTCATTCTATCTTGCAGCTTGAGGCTGTTCTCGGTTATAGTGGCTGCCTGGCTCACAAAAGATCATGAGTTTGAACAGAAGACGGAGACTCTCCACGTCTGGTTTTTGCACCCTTGAATGTATGGCATTATTGTACTTCCTTTTTATTTTACTTCATTGATATTTGGGGAGGAAGATAGGTGGTGGGGTGGGAAATTTGGCAGGGGGGTTATGTTTCATTTTGGAATTTCATTGTATATTAGGAGCTTCATCCATTATAACTGATGTTAAGCATTACATTTCATGTATCCTTAATGCTCTCTGTCTTGACTATGGCTAATCTTACTATTACTTCCTGGAATGTGCCTGGTGTAAACTCTACATATCATTGGTCATGTTGTCTTGATGTGTTACTCACTTAAATAATGATGTCGCTATTTTACAGAAAACTAATTTTAATGTGTCTGATGTGACAAGACTTTCTAATAGACAGTATTATGTGGCAGAGAGTTCTTGTGCTGCATCAAAAACATGTGGTTTGGCAATTTTACTAAGCCACAATTTACCAATTAATGCTATTGCTTTGGGGGGGTTGATGATAAAAGGTTGCTTTGCATATACTGTTGTGATGGACGACCAGCAGCTCAACCCGGCTGGGATGCTAGATGGAGCCTTTTTTGCTTAAAAGTGAACTGGCAGCTTTGGAATAATCATGCCCTCTAGTGTACAACTCTAAATTTGGATCAAAAATCTCATCTCAATTATTAAAAGTGAATTGAATTTCTTACTAAAGAATCAAGCTGAATTTCATCTGCATAAAACTATAACTAAAATTTATTCATCATCAACACATCCTGGACATTATCTGTCCTTATTTCTATGCAGACCAGGATAATTTGCTACAATTCCTTCCATTAAGACAAGTAGAGGAAATATTACACATTTTCCTAAAGAAATTAGCTCAGAAGTATGGTCCTAATACTATAAATTATTTTCCTTGGATAATATCTCAACCCATGAAGAAATTAAACATTTTTTATCTAGCCTTTATCTCTAGCTTATCAGAATATGAGGATGTCCCAATTTCTTTTCTCTTCTTTTCTCTATCTGCCATGAATAAGGGCAAAATACCTGGTATCAATGGGTTGCCAACAGAATTCATTTTAGCTTTTTGGGATTGGTTATCTGAAACTTTACTTCAAATGCTTCAGTCTCCCATTAATTATTTTCAGCTCCATCCTTGCTTCAAGTTCAAGCAATTTATTGTCATTTTATAACACAATGTAATTATCTTTGTGACAACCCCAGTTATTAATAAATGACAAAACAGATTATGTATATGTACTGTATCTAAGTCTGTCTGATGGAAATAAAAATATCCAATTTGTGTGTTCAAAGAAGTCCTGGAGTTGGGCGATGGCACCCTTAGACCATACTTTAGTCCTGCTGGTTGGTTTAGTACTGTTAACAAGGGGTTTGTGCACAGGGACAAGAAACAAAGAAAGATGATCAAGGTGGGGTCATGGTATAACCTTGCAGGCATCTTTTATGTTTATATAAACATGAGCTAAGGGGTCTTCCCCTCTAGTTTTGCAAGTTACATGATTTACTGATGACATCATGTAATCGCTCTAGTACTGACTTAACATTAGCCTGTGGTGGTATGTATACCGCCATAACAATAAAAACTACATGTTCCCTAGCCAAGTAAAATGATTGGCATCTTAGCATTAAATATTGTATGTCCAGAGCACATAACTTGTTGATTATAACTGTATTAGTGTAGAAGGCATCAATAATATGAGTCCCCCTCCTGTTTTCTCACTGGAGTTGGCCAATTTGTTGTTGCAGTAAAGTTTGTGGCCTGCTAGTTCAGATCCAATGTCCAGTATGCTGGGATTTAGCAATGTCTCTGAAAAAATCAGAAGGCAGTAGTCATTTGCAGTTTTATGTGTAGCAGTATGTAGTTGGACCTCATCCATTTTGTTGAAAGAAGAGCCATAGGGAAAGGGGTTTTGTTCAGGGCAGCTTTTAGCCTAGCTAGTGTACCTACTTGTTTATCCATCTTCTGTTTCCTCTCCCTGCACCATCTACATCGTCTCCCTCCAGGGGTAGGAGTCAATGTTAGTCTCGGTGATCTGAGAATCTCCTGTGGTATAATAAATGATTTGTGCAGTATGAACTGATCTATACAAGTTTCTGGTGACTGTAGTAAATGTTCACACTCATCTGTAAGACCATGATAGTCAGTATTTAAAAACATTTTTGACGAAAAGCACCTATTTTGGAAGGCATGAAGCTGAAGCTCACTCCTGAGTCTGTGTGTGCCGCCACTCACTCAACTTGAATTTGCCAGTATTTACTGCATAAACAGAACAAGGATCCTACGTTATGTCAGAATTTTAGACCTCTCTCCATTATCAATATAAATATTAAATTATTAGTTATTTACATTGAAAATGTTATTCATAAGATATTACTTACTGACTAGTGTGTCCCTTGTTTCAGTACCTGCAACTCCTTCATTGAAGCACCCCATCACAGACGTCTTTGGCAAATTATTCAAACATGATGCCCTCATACAGCACTGGCACACTGACTGGCGAGGAACATGCTCTTGATACCAAGGAAAGCAAGAAGAGGTGTTTCCCCTGGGCAACACTTAAGGTCAATATACAGTTAAGACGTCACTCTGCACTATTCATAACCACCAGCCATCTCCATTGTGTCCCAGTGAATCTCTACAATAGTGTAAGACCCCTTTCAGACAGACTAGAGGTCTCACATATAGTTTTATATTAGCTCTAACTTGCATTATTTTTCTGTAATATTCCTATAAAAAACCCCTAATATCTAAACCCATTCTATTACAATGCAATATAACACAGCTGTGAAATCCGCAATAACACAAAATACATTTTCAGATCACACTTTCCAATAGTTCCTGAGATATCTACACATCCAGCCCAACCCACAGGTTACAGTGAAATGTTAAAACTTACTGGTTATGTCACCAACTGTTGAGAAAAATTTTCAGTAAATAAGGAATAGTCTTGAGTCATCGTTACAAACAGAATTCAAGATGGACATCATTTTATTACACTAGGCTGGTGGAGCCTCTGTGTCCTCTTATTCAGTGCAACACATCTAAAATTAACAGAACAGTGTCTTATCGTTTAAATTCATGTACATAACATTTAAATACTGTACGATTTAATTTACGCTGATCAGCATAGTTTCTATTGACAACTCCATGCCATTTAAGTACCATTTAAAGATCCCAAAATAGTTCATCGCTAAAAGTCAGGGGTACATATGTGATTCATAGAATAAGAATATATACATATAAATGATCAAAAAACAAAATATAAAATGAAAATGCTATATGATCTCATTTATATTTCTAAATGTGTTGGTACAAATGACCTCTGAATATCCTATTTATAAAAGCATACTGTTTCAAACAGTTTTTTTCCCTAACAAATTTACAGGACATCCCATCACTCCAGCCTTGTAGTGCCACAACTAGGTGACCTCATCCGTGATAAATCATGGACTATCCTGAGTGTAGACTGCAGTCCACAAAAACTACAATGTCACTCGCGGCACACTCACTCAAGGATATCATTCTATCATTTTAAAGGCATTTGTTGCATGTACAAACTAGTACGTATGTTGCATTTTCCATTCCAACAAATGGTGCATACAACTGATAATTTTAAATAGAAAAAGTGGAAGGAAATAAAAAAGGCTGATCAAGCACAACTACTGTTGGAGCCCACTGACTGTCTCAAGGAGGGAATTAGCTGATGGTGTGACCACTGCAGTCTCAAACTAAGACCCAGAGATAGAAAAAAAGATTATTTATTAACATTACTTATTCCTGCTCTCATTTTGCTACATTAATGAGGACAGTTCATGAGAATGTTTAATGGACTTAAATTAGTTCAGCACTCTCTTTATCATTCTTTTTATCACGTGCAGTTTTTTCTATTTTGATTTGTTAGGTTTAAGTTTTACTGTCAGTTTGCCAGTTTTCAAATGCAGTGCTAACATTTGTGATCTACCATCCATTTGGAATGAAGAATGCAATGAATTTCTCTGTGCATTATAGAAATACAGTCCAATACATGGTGTGTCAGAAACATTAACACTAAATATGCTCAACAGAGTGTAAATGTCAGAAAAACTGAAATATCCTTATACTGTATTATATACAGTAGTTGGCTGCAACCAGCCTTTCCTTTTGAGTGGAAAATGTTGGGTAGTATTAAAGAAGTTGCACCAATATATGACCAACTGAGTTTACTACAAATTTTGCACATAAAATCAGTGGGAATGCAGTCACTCTGATTTTAGGTATATCTTTTGTTATGTGTTTTGTTGTGTGTTGTTTGTTATGAAGTCTGTTTTCTGAGGTAATTTACTCTGATGTATTCATTAAAGGTGTAAAAACTGAATTCACCCAAGAGAAAAAGTGACATGAGAAGACAGTAGGAGTCTTTTACCTTGTTTGTTCCTTATATTCTTCATATAGAAGCAAAGCTCAGGCATAAATGAGTACATAAACAACTCCAGTAGGAATTTAAAGGAATGGGATTGATCGAGGCAACAAATATCCTCTGCGCTGCGCCTCCCAATTTAACATGTTCCAAAAAATTCAAATCAGTTGCAGCCAACGTAATACTGTACATGGCTTTTATGACTGGAATTGTTCTGGCAACGTGTGGAAATTTAGTGGTGATTATAGCCATCTCACATTTCAAGCAGCTTCACACACCAACAAATGTTCTTACGCTCTCTTTAGCAGCTACTGACTTTCTTATTGGATTGTTCATCATGCCAGTTAGAGCAGTAAAAACAATGGACACATGCTGGTATTTTGGAGACTTTATCTGCATGGCTGAAACTGTAGGTTTCCCTACTCTAACTACGATTTCTGTCTTGCATCTTATTTTTCTGTCCATGGATCGATATTTTGCTGTTTGTTATCCTCTGCTGTATTCTACAAGATTTCCAATCAAAAGTGCTTTATTATTTGTAGTAATATGCTGGTTATGTCCGCCTTTTTACACTGCTCTGTGCACATATTTCTTATTTAATTTTGTGTTTAGTGGTGGAAGATTTTGTAATGCATCTTGCAAAGATTTTACCACATACATGCTGGTAACCGTTGACTTCCTTGTTACTTTCTTGCTTCCATGCTGTTCAATGTTGGGTTTATATTATAAAATCTTAATTGTTGCAATGCAGCATGCCAAGGCTATTCGAGGTGTGAAAAGTAAAGTTGAGTTTTCAGGGAAAAACCACATCAGCAGATCTAAAAAAGGCCAAAATAAAGCCACAATTACTGTATCTATAGTAATACTTACATTCATTGTTTGCTGTTTACCTTTTTACTTGTGCCAGTTCTTGTATGCTATTGTGCATTACAGTGTTGTAGTTCAAGTTTTTGAATTCATTGAACTATTCAATTTTTCATCTAATCCTATTATTTATGGATTGTTTTATCCCTGGTTTCGTAAAGCATTAAAACTTATTGTAACTTGCAAAGTATTCCAAAAAAGTTCATCCTTAATGAATCTCTACTCAGGAAATCATTGACTATCTTTTACGTTGGAGTGTTTTATGAACACTTTTTTAAAATCAAACATTGTAAGTAACATTGTAATGTCAAAGTGAACTTTCCCTCATTTGCAAAATAAATAAAATTAGCCATAAAGTGTAAACTATTTCAGAGTATTTTTAAAAGGTCTCAAAATACTGACTCTGTGGTGATTGTGAAACAAAAGAAAAGTGAATTATTTAAACTCTTTGGAATTTTCTAAATTTTATTTTTGCTAAAATTCACAGGTTGGTTTGTAAAAGACAGAAAATGCTGCAAACCACAATAATACAGTATGTCTTAAATTCTGCGATGCATTTCCAATCCAGAGATCTGAAATTATACTTTTCCTTGTGACTTTGAATTGCACTTTTGTTTGCTTTTTAAAGCATTTTTGAGAGTGCTATAAAAGAAAGAAAGATTGACTAAGAGAAAAATGGAGGAGAAATAAAATAATTTGTTCGCTTTGTTATTCCTGCAACTCTACACTATATTTTAGGTAATTGGACGTATTTAATGTTTTGATATTTTCCTCTTTTTGAATTGATAATGTTATAACATATATATTTGATATTATATTTTAGGCATGTGATTCCTAAATCTCGTGTATGCTTTGGTTTACATCTGATAATAAGCAACAATAATAGAAATAACTTCTGTCTAGATATCTTTATTAACAGACAAACAATTATGCTTTATACTTGCCAGATTTTTAATAGTTAAAATTTAGCATTGCCTGTGCAAATTACATTTCTGCTGTTTAGCATTGTTTTACTTGGATAAAATCGATCACTCCCTTTAACGGTTGTACTCATAACAGATTGATTTGGTCAAGTAAGAATTCTCTAACACAGCAGCAGTATCTACAAAAAAACAGAATGAGATGATTTGCAAATCATGTAAACCTTATATTTAATTGAAAATAGTACAAAGACAACATATTAAATGTTAAAACTGACCCATTTTATTGTTTTTTGAAAAATATATGCTCATTGTCGATTTTATACCAGCACCAAATTCAAAGTGTTCTTCTGTGTGTCCGTCCGGCTGCTGCGTCTCTAGCATTCCAAAAGGTTGCTCATCACAAACATTTTCAGTAATAAAATGCATTGCCTTGTCATTTCAATAGATGACGCATCACAAACATTAAAACAGCTTTTCTTAATGCAATACCAAATAGCATATAAGAGAGACATATGCTTTGTATGGTACACTACAAACATAAATACTGAGTATTTTAACCCATCTTAAGCTGCTAGTATAGCTATTTTTTTGTAAAACAATAAATATTTTTCTCAATATTTCAGAAATCACTACATTTTCATTGATAAGCTAATTGTACATTTCTAATTGCCATTACTTACATTGTCCAATTACTTTAACCTAAGGCAACACTTAATTTATTGAGGTAAATATACGTTATTATCTCGGCAGTACTGGGTGTAAGGCAGGAAGCACAGGTATGCTCTTCTTTGCAGGGAATAATCACACAGTCTGCTGTATGCAATACAGTTGCAGATGTATTAATAAAGTGTCAGTGTAATTTTAATCCAGGTATTTGCCATAGACATTTTTAAACAGTGGGATTGGGAGATGCAGCAGCCAGTATTTGTATGGCGAATCATCGTGGTCAAGATTGCAAAAAGGAGATGGATGTTATTTACATCAAAAAGGACATATGTATAAAACGAGAAAATTATCACCCGCTTTATGTTTGTTTTGGATTCATGATGATTGATGATGACGTTTCACTTTTTTTTTTTGGACAGTTTAATGTCATCAGAGCATTCTGTCAAATGAGAACTCTAGAAGTGTACTTGGCATGTAAACTTGGATTATTAACAAACCCGGTTATGTATGTGTTGCTCTATTTTAGAGTTTATGGTCTCGGAGCCACAGGGTGCAGAGCTCCAGATGTCAGAACTATACAGCTGACAGGTCCCTCATGGAAGACAAAAGAAGCAAGGAGGGATTGTTAGCTTCAAAAAATGGATTGTCTAGGGCAGGGGTAGGCAACGTCGGTCCTGGTGAGCCGCAGTATGTGCAGGTTTTTGTTCCAACCCAGTTCCTTAACGAGAACTCAATTATTGCTGATGAAGCACATATTGCTTAAGTGACATTTTGATGCTTCATTTTAGTGGTCTCGCTTGTTAAGGTTCTCCAACCTTAATTGCTTATTTCAATCTTAAACTGCTGCATTCAGTGTTTTAATTGCTCCTTATTAGCAATAAGATGTAAAAGACAAAGCAGCCAGCAGTGCTCCAGCTAGCTTTTTTCCAATTACATCTGTGTGTGTTCATCATGCACGGTTTGATTTAATAAAACACTTAACAGAAAAATGTGACAGACTGAAAATGATCTGTTTTAGGCTTCATATCATTTGGATGATATCCTTGGAAAGGAAAAAAATCTACGATATAAGAGCCTTATATTGCACAGACTAACAAGCCATAAAATTAAATAAGGTCTGATATTGGCAATGATTGGTTTCTAATTAAGCAATTGGGTTGGAATGAAAACCTGTAGCCACTGCGGCTCACCAGGACCGACGTTGCCTACCCCTGGTCTAGGGCAACCAATCCACTTTCAACTCTGCATTTAAAGCAATACTTTGTTTTACTGCATTGTTTAAGAGGTATTTAAAATTTTACTTCAATATACACGTTTTACTTTCTTTATAAACACCTCTTCTAAAGGACAACAAATGAATGAATGTAAGATCAGTTTGGAAATAAACATTCTTCTAAGTATATCAATGACACTTGATTTCCTACTTATAAAAACATGTGGACTGCGGTGGGTTGGCACCCTGCCCGAGATTGGTTCCTGTGTTGGCTGGGATTGGCTCCAGCAGACCCCCGTGACCCTGTGTTTGGATTCAGCGGGTTGGAAAATGGATGGATGGATGGAAAAACATGTGGAGGGAAATGTTGGGTGCTGTCCGAATATAAAATTCTACAAAATTTCTTTTGTTTGTTTGACAAACGTCCAGATGACGGTCTAATGCAGCTTCAAAGAATAAATGAAAACCTGAAAAAACTACAAAGACAGATTTCTGGTATTAGGGCATACATACTGTAGAGGAAGATGAGTCTAATTTTCTCACAAAACCTTTGAGCAGTTTCCCCTTCCACATCCCTTAATGAAAGCACTGAGCTTTTTTGAGGTTTTGCTATTATTATTATAAGCACACAGCAGAAATAAAAGTCCATATATCATGGGTGTTTCAGTATAAACACAAACTGGTCTTCAGTAAATGTTTATTGCTTTATGGCTATAGCTATGAGAATTCATGTTTGTTATGTTGTTTAAATAACTAACTCCTTTTAATTTCCTAAGATTCCAGCACCTCTGCTGGCACAGACCCGGGAGAAATAAATAGAAAATTATGAGAAAGCTATTCATAAAATACTTAATGGCATCCTACAGCAAAATGGAAAATCGTAATTTAAGGAAAATTTTATTATTGAAGTTATATATTAAGTAAGCAATTTTTGGACATATAAAAGTGAAATACCATTGTTATATGACAAATTGTTATAAACAATAGATATCTTTTGTATATTTGTGGTGGAAGTATCCTCTTTTGCTTTATCTTGTCAGTGTTATCACTCTAAGTTAAATAAAATGCATTTTCTCCTACATGTGACAAAAAAAAAACACACAAAATGACAGATGCAGAAACTGAAAGCAAAATAGGGGAAACCTTAAATGGCCCCACACAGAGAACCAAAATTTCATAAAGTATATAATTTTTGCTTCCATAAATAAGTTGTAGAATATTTCAACACAATTCAAAAGCGCTGTTAATATTACATTGAAGTTTTTGTTTAGATATGAGGGAAGAAACCCAGGCCAGATACTCAAGTGGTTGTGGATGAATACGCACAAGAAGATGAATAAATATTAAGCTGCATAAAAAATAAAGGCATTTATGTGTTTAGAATTTCAAAATGTCTGGTCTTTCATTAAAAAAATATAGAATTCAGGATTCTCTAGCTCTTCCACATCAAGCACAGATTCACAGGATTGCTGAGTTCATCCCAATAGTACTAGGAGCAAAGTCCCCAAACCTGCATACAGTATGTTCCTTAAAGGTTCCGAAGTGGTAATTTAATAATGTTTTGCAGGTTTTTCTGGAAATGGTGAAAAAAACTTTCCAGTCTGACATCATGGTAACTTTGCTGAGTAATGTTACAGTAGGCTAGATGTAACATTCAGAGAGCATTAACAATGACATTAAATTGTTTGCTGGGTTTTCCTCTGAGTTGCAAGGTGCTTTGCATAGTGTTAGACACAATTAAAATCTATTGTAGCGTGCAGCCAGGGCCCTTGCCCAGCCAGGAGGCCTCCACACTGGGAGGACCGGTGTAGAAAGCATGACCACAGTGTTACCTTCCACGGGATACTAGATGGCAACCCTCCTGGGCTGCAGCGGTGCCTTGAACACCAGCAGGGCTTCATGGGAATTGGAGTTTGGTGCAGCCCTGTTAGGATCCGCAGGCGCAGCCAGGGGGGTGCTGCAGCAGGAGCTGCTGAGCTCTTATGGGCAGTCCTTCCGCCACACCCGGAAGTGCTGCAGGAAATGAGTCATCAAGCACTTGGAGCACTTCCGGGTGGGCTATAAAAGGAGCCAGAAGCCACCATAGACATATATAGACAGACGCCGCATTCACTGTGTTGCCCAGTTGACACGATACGTCAGCGCGTACTCCATATTGCGAGTGGCAAAAGTGCCATTTAAACTAATACAGGTAAATGTGGAAACTGGGTTTTCTGATGAAAAAACAATAATGTTTAAAACAGTATCGTTTACATACAACAGATTTTGGTGAATCGTTTAAATGCAATTATTTATATCCATTTATACACTAATAATGACAATTATTAAATAATAATAATTATTTTTATTATTGTTAAATAATTCTCTCCCATATAAGTAACATTTCTCAGACTGCCTTCTTCCATCTCCAAAACATTTCTAGACTTTGTCCTGTTCTTATGCAACACTGTACTGAAGTATTGGTTAATGCCCGAGTCACCTCACGTATAGATTACTGTAATGCTATTCTATCTGGCATCCCACAAAAACGTATCCATCGCTTACAACTTCTTCAAAATTCTGCTGCCAGGATAATAACCTGCTGTTCTCAATCCACTGAACATATTACACCTATTCTCTCTCAACTTCACTGGCTCCCTGTTAACTACAGAATACAATACAAAATACTGCTCTTAACGTTTAAAGCTCTCCACAACCTCACTGATCTCCAACAGACTTACACTCCCTCTTGCTCACTCAGATCCTCATCTGCAGCTCTACTTTTTGTACCGCACATCAAACTCTGTTCTATGGGAGCTCGAGCGTCTCTCATAGTGCTCCTCAACTCTGGAATTCTCTTCCCTCTCATATACGTCAGCTCGATTCAATAACACATTTTAAAACTACCCTCAAAACTTATCTTTTCAAACTGGCATACCAATTGTGAATTTTGCACTGTTAATGCCAGTTATCTTTGTTTGTCTTTCTTTTAACAGTGAAATGATACACTCAATGACAAAAATAAACAATGTTATTGTATACAATTGGTTTAATAATTTCTGAAAATATTTCACTCATTCCTCTCTCAATCTCTCTCTCTCTCACACACACACGCGCACACACACACAATGTGGTTACTTAAATATATACAGGATAGGATCTAAAATCCATGAAACAGAATTGTCTTACATAGCTTTTTCCGTGTGTTGCCACTCTTTAATTTGAGAGTATTCAGTCTGGCAATATGGTGCAGCCTTAGTTTGTGGAAGTCAGACACAACAAGTAAAGTAATTCTATGTCTATAAAATAAAATGATGGTTGTCAATTTCAAACTGTGTTTCCACGATGTGCTCCTTGAGAAAAAACACATCATATGAACCAATCTCAGCCCGAACAAACTGATTGATCAAAGATACACTGACAGCTTGCCCTAATGTCGACTGTCGGATAATACGCTCAGCTACTTTAACCACCTTGACTGTACCCTCAGAAGGAATCATCAAACCTCCTTTGTTTTTTTAATGTGAGCAAGTGGTAGCTTTGCTCATGTGATGCCGGTACAGCATCTGTTACCAAACTAGCACAGCACACATCACAGGACAGCTTTCTCAAAATCCCGTCTAAGGGCTACCTTCCACTGCTTCCTGAGGTGGATTTCTTTGGGAAACTTTCAAAGTTTAAGAAATGTTAACAGCTAACAACAATCTACATAGTTAGTGATTAAATATGTTTAGCCAAAACGTTGTTTGGAGGCTCACTTGAGCACATAAATGCATAGCTTTGCTAGCTTAGCCTGGCGTAGCTAAAGTTAAGATTACAAAACGGGATTTTCTAATGGCCAAATATAACCAAAACAATTGTTCAGTTTTACCTATGAAATGTAATCCCTGTGATCTGGTTTACAGCATACAGTGGTTTGTACAATCCCAAGCAGCACATGCGTGAGGCATCTTTATCCATTACTTCACTCCACAGCAGTGCCACTCGCAATATGGTGGCAACGTTGATGTACGATGCTGCTGGTCATGAGGCGTCTAGTAATTCTATGCCTATGGCAGCCACTACCTGTGAGCCAGAGTCGGGAGGAGGGAGACAAAGTTTGCCGAGAAGGAGTGGAGGAGAAAGAGAGAAGCAGAAAAAAATTGTGTATTATGGTGCTCATGTGCCTCCTCACTCGCTTCCTTACTTTCCACAGCTGTTCGTCGTGCTCACTGCTCCCTTCTTCTTTAGTCCACCGCTTCAAGCCTGTTATTGTTTGCCTTGCTTCACATCTTCCTGCTGGTGACTCCTGCCTTTTCATTTAGTTTCTTCATGCTCTTAATCCTCCGGGTATGCCTCTGCATATTCTACTTTTGAAGGTCAGCGCACCAATTATGTTACTACGAAACTTACAACCACCAAAACTTTGTAACGGCACCAGGCTTCAGATCACATCTCTGCAAAAAAACCTCACTGAGGCAACTGTCTTCACTGGAACCGGCTCAGGGGAGATTATATTTATTCCTTGCATCCCTCTCATACCCTCTGACCTCCCATTTCAATTCAAATGCCTCCAATTTCCAGTAAGGGTCTGCTTCGCTATGACAATAAATAAGTCACAGGGCCAGACTCTAAAAAAGGTCGACATTGACTTGACACAAGATTGCTATTCACATGGCCAACTGTACGTTGCATGCTCAACAGTAAGCTCAGCAGACAGCTTGGTCATTTTACAGCCCATGGGCAGAACTGCAAACGTTGTTTACAAAGAGATCCTTACATCCTAAAAATGTGCATTTCTCATACGCAACATTTACAATCATAAATTAAACTCTTTACAATCATCAAATTCACTCTCAATACTAAAATAAGCCTACGACAATTACATTGACAATCATGTTATTTGATTTTTAAAATGTCTCCTTTTCTTTTTCATAACTTCTTTAACACACTACCTCTCCGCTGTGAAGCGCAGGCATTTTGCGAGTCATTTATAAGCTTGTGTATCCCGAATGGCTTAAAATGTACGTATGTGACTTCCCTTCAAACATCAGGATTTATAAAAAAAAAACTGATGCAAAAGCTTCTGTATATTTACGGCAACTCTGACTCATGTCTACCCAACATTTCACAGAAATTGGGAAATGATGACACCCTTGATAAAGTAGGGCAATGCCACCAAACCGGCTAAATGATGACTTGCACACATAATAATTCATATCACTGAGCCATTATTATAATGTGCATTGACATGATAAATGCATTACACCTCAAAAATGATGAATATGATACATAGACTGTATCTTAGATCCATATTAAGTGGGTCAATGTTATGTATTTTCACGGAAGAACTTTTTTTGGTTGTCACTTACCAGATAACTGGCCAACATGTCAGGAATATCTCAGCCAAGCTTCATCTCATCATACCTAACTGAGCTGGAAGCCATTAATTGACTGCCAAGGCACTACATCCAGTTTTCATATGGTATGGCTGTATATACAAAAATAAAAAAAAAAACATATTTTTGCTAACATAAAAAGTCAATCTGCAACAGTGTCTGGTTCTTCTAATGTAATAGTGACATTTTACTGCATTCATATTGTAATAGATAGATAGATAGATAGATAGATAGATAGATAGATAGATAGATAGATAGATAGATAGATAGATAGATAGATAGATAGATAGATAGATAGATAGATAGATAGATAGATAGATAAGGGCAATAGTGAGAATGAAGCTGTTTTTGTAAACCAGAAGCAGTTTACAATCCAGTAATGTCCAAGTCATGATAGGTGTAAAAGGCAAACATTGTGTCTCAGTGGCCTGGGTTAACCCTTGATTTATTTATTTTTAGCCAAAGTACCTCTGACAAACATAATGGTACTGTATGTGGCGGCTGGCTTGCTGGCTTGTTGGTGTTTTGTCACAATGTCATGTTTGTTTGCTTATGGGTGCCTCCATTTTCTGAAGCTCAATGTAAATTAGGCTCATTATTCTGCTATATTTGGAAACTTGGGCATCATCCAAAATCTGGCTATACTTAAAAGATATCTTCAGTGAAAAAATGTTTAAAGACACCCATTGGTTATATTGTAGCCTGTGATGTGAGCTACAAAAAAGTCATCTCAGAGTTTACTTAAAGGGTTGTTGGAATCCATTAATTCATGGGAAGCTGCAACAATGGAATTTATAGAAGCTTTTTCTCTTTGAAATTGCTTTACTACAGTTTTTGTAGTTCTTATCTGATTTTTAAAATTTTCATATGTTATACCCCCTAAGAAATTACCTTCTGCAAAAGAACTGGATGCTTTTTTTTTCTGAAACACATTGTCTGTCTTCACAGGTTCCCTTCTTCCATTATTTCCAAGTGTGGTCCTCAGCTTGTCTCTTATTTTTAGATGTTCTTTTATATACATTTGGGATGTACTATTAAATTGACAACAAAAAATTCCTACAATTATTATGGTGTTAGAAAGAAGCATTGCCTTCAACAGTACTAACCACTCCATTCTGTTATATAGGCTTGAAAATTATCTTGGGCTCTCAGGAACCATCATTGCATGGTTTAATTCATATTTATCAAACTGATTTCAGTAGGTAAAGAGATGTGATGAAAGATTTCTGTCATTCCATTCTGAAGGTAGATATAATGTACCTCAGGGCCCAATATTTTATGTGCAACTTCTACGAGATATTGTTAGAAAATATAACATCTACTTCATCTTGTTAACAGATAGACACCTATAGCTTTCTTTCAGACCAAATTACATTTTCCATATAGTATTCTTAATTAGTTTGCTTCAACTAGTTAAATGAGTGGATGAATAATACCCACTTGGCTTTGAATAAAGAAACAAATGAAATACTGGGGATAATACCAACAGCCACAAACTTCAGTGGGTGTAACATTAGTTTTACAGAATCAGCACAAAGCTTAGGCATTAGTGTATGTTTTAGAACACATATCAAAACACTATTTTTACAACTTAAGAAAATAGGAAATGAGTATCAAAGAATGCAATAATCTCCCCTGCTTACATACAGTAAGAGATGCCCCCTTAGCCTCTGTTACTTTAGTTTAGTGATATTATAGCTGCTGATTAGCTGTTCGCATCAGAACTCTGTTTATCAGTCATCTTCGTTTACTGACTATTTGCACAAACATATGTGTGAAGATAATTAGGAACTGTTAGTGACCCCCCCCCCCCCCCCCCATTCTGTTTGACTTCTTGGTATCCTACTGCTGCACTTGGTGCCATTGTTTAATTACCAAACTGCTAATTAATCATCTTATTAGGTGTAATGCCAGTGTCCAGCCCAAGCTTTCATTATATTTTACAAAGCCCTGGAGATGAAGGTAGGACAAGTTGGCCTAGGTCACCAGAATTTTGACAATTGCCTGATTTTGTTTGTTATAAGTGACAGAAGCCATCCAAGGGTTTATTTTCTCTGAGAATGTTTTGGACTACAGTTTTTGTTTTCTGTTCTACTATTGTCAACAGGCCATATCTGAACTATAATATTAATAGACTTAGTGAATTTGAAATTACTCTGTTTGTTTGTTGTGTATATTTGTCAATTTATATTTTTATGTGTGTAATATGTATCATACAAAAATAAATTGACCTGCAGATGCGTATCCATCTCCTTGCACTCTCTACGTTAGCATTCAGTTTCTCCTTTGTTGCCCCTAACTCCTGACACTCTCTTCAGAATGCAGAATGCAAAATATTTTTGTCTCGTTCTGTCTCTTGTCAATGACCGCCTAGACTCTACTTGGTCTCTCCAACTCTTCTCTGACCTATGGGACCCTACTCACACATTCTCACACTTTGGATCACTTTAGAAGTCATAGCACTCCTAAATCAATGGTGCCAAATTGTGGCATTCTTCAACAATGGTCAATGTCTTTTACAAGCAACCGGACCCACTCTGCCTATCAATGAGCAATCTGCTGACTCTTGCAATATGGAGTCAACCACAGAGGTTAATGGAAGGCTGGGAAAGTTGGGCAGCTTTCTTTTTAAAAAAATTCTAACTTGGAAAGAAATGTGTTTGAGGTGTAATTAGACACTGTCAATACTAAGATGTCTGAGACTCCAGATGCCTTGTGTCTTCCATGATTAAATACAGTAATGGGTAAGATGCCAGAATAGATGGTTATTGTGCACATGAACAATTGACAAAGACATCTCAGGCTTAAAATTACTTCCACCTTTATACCAGATTTAAGTGAATAATGTATCATTGGATTATTAGTTAATTGCTGAGGATTAGTGGTGACAAGTGCATAATGGAAGCAGGTATAAGAACATATTTACAGTATGTGTTGTATAATGGTGTGCAAAACTGCAAGTTAAAGAAAACGGGGGAGTTTTGCTATTTTAGTGAATGTTCATATCCATAGGTGCACGAGTGGTAGTATGTCGCAAAATTTCAGAAGCTGAGTAAAAATTATTACACGAACAAAAGATAAATATCTTTCTCTGATACCTTTAGACACCATGAATGCTTTATAAAATATAGATGTTTAAACATACTATTAAAGACATTTCGTCTGCTAAAAGGATATGTGTAACATTTTTAAACTTACGGATCCATTTAAATGATGAAAGTACTCATGTTTTTATAAAACCTGTGAGATTTATATTTTTTCTCTTTTTGTAATTAATCTACTGATTATGTGGTTGTGGTCATGACTTTGCCCTGCTTGCAGATTTGCACCTTGTCATTCTGCTGAAGCTGCTGGCATAGTCTGTTTCATCGACTGGAAGACCTTGAACTGAACTGTTCGAAAATGAACTATTATAGCACCATTCGCAGTTCAGGTGACGGCCACAACTAAACCCTCAAACATCCGGACTAATGCTGAAATATGTCTGTGTTCAAACCTTTTCTTTCAAGAAGTGTGCAATCTTAAATATTCCTCTTTTTAAAAATACCATGCACCTTACCCTGGACAATTACTATTATTGTAATCGCACACACACACACACACACACACACACACAAAGTTATGAATTACCGAATGTCGCCCTATAATCGTGGTGTTCATAAAACAATGATTTACCTTATAACGTAGAAGTATATTAATAGCGGTACCAAATATTGGAAATATTAAAACGTGCTCTTCAGGTTAAAGGTATAATACGTATTCTCGATAGTAGCAGAAATGTTTTACCTTCCGACTGACGTCCATAGGAGGCTATATCCCTGGTAAAGGATTAAAAATATAAAATAACGCACTGTCTTCGAAATAGTCTAAAACGATGCCCCGCAAGTTTATGTTTGGAATGTGTCATTTGTAACCTTTTTGGAGTGGCTATTAGAGGACAAGAACCACTGGTAAAGAATTACATATGAGAAACATATTTCTGATCAGCATAGAAATTGCATAAAACGACGCCCCAGATGCCTACATTACTGATTCCCATTTTTTCGAAGTTTTCTGAAAAGAAGTCATTTTGATCCCTCATATCCCTAGGGGATATTTATTTAATGAAGACAACGATCCGTTTAGTGTTATCATACTTTCCTGCACAAAGTATGCCCCCCCAAAAAAACTAAATATGACTGGTTTTCAAGTCTACATGTCCGAAAATGAGTGGCAACTCCCAAAAAGCTCAGCGTCTTGCATAAATATCAAGACGGTTCAAACGGTTTATCATTGTGGCGTTTTCTCGTACCGG
Source organism: Erpetoichthys calabaricus (assembly GCF_900747795.2). Taxonomy (NCBI): domain Eukaryota; kingdom Metazoa; phylum Chordata; class Cladistia; order Polypteriformes; family Polypteridae; genus Erpetoichthys; species Erpetoichthys calabaricus. The sequence continues at coordinate 234,135,534 of NC_041396.2, read as the reverse complement.
TGAGTCAGGATGCGCAGTTACGAAAAACTGAGGTGATTTCAAAATATTCAGAAATAATTCGTATAAACACAAAAACACTTCCCATATTAGTGATGCACATTCAATTTTAGTGTAGTTGTCAATAAAACATACAGCAGAATCGCAGCACCGGTCAAGTTTACTAGCCTCTCAAGTGCGCACTGCCTTCTCGAGGTCTAGTGCGGCTGCGCCAGAAGGCCGGCAGTTTGTGAACGCGCCGGATGGAGCTGTCTTTTCTCCTTAGTACTGCTCAGTTCGACTGGGGGCTCTGCGAAACTGATTGAACGAATTCGGCATTTATACAGCAGAAGGATGAAAGTTTTTGCTTATCCGTAACCGAGGAGCCGTTAATGGAAAAGAGAAATCCACCGAAATCAAGATGTTGAAAATAAGAGACTCGACGGTGTTTTGAAATAAAAACACGTAATCACTATGGCATCGCCACTCGTCGGTCAACTGCACCTGCTCGTTTTGGCGTTGATCTGGACCGGGCGTGGTATTCTGGCCAAATCGCCACGTATTTCAGATCTGAGATCGCAGATTTCAGGTGTGGAAGAGCTTCTTGAGGAATTCCGCAAACAATTGCAGCAAGAGCAAGACGAGAAAACGGTAGAGCTGCATGGGGATGTATGCATAGACAGTTTCAGCGCCATGCAGGACTACATCATCCGGGCGAAGGATTCTATTGAGGCCGGGGCCACGTTCCTTACCGCACCAGCTGACATTAACACTTGGAAGGAATGCTTACATGCCTGCTGCGCGGACCCTCACTGCACGGTAGCCGTCGTGGAGCTCAGACGGGAGGTTTCACAGAGTAGTGGCCTTAGCTGTTTTTTGTTCAACTGCACTTACAGAAACAGAAATGTGTGTAGGTTCTCCTCGCACCCAGGATACAACAGTTATGCCTTGGCTTTTAATGGCACCTTGTATTCCAGCGGCAGCGGGACAAGTGCGGATGGGCCTGAGCCGTCGACTTCTAGAAAGGAGGCCCATGTGCTTATCCAACAAGGTGGCGATAGGAATTTAGCAGGTACCTGTCTGTCTGTCTGTCTGTCTATATAGGATACACAAAGCTGACTTTTCCATTATTATTATTGGGAGGAATCCTTTTACAGGCTAACTCTGGAAAGTTGATGTGACATTTAGATTTACATTTTAAATCCTAATACCACTTAATCTACCTGGCCTAATAGCAAGGTTTGGAACTGGTTGAATAGGTTTAGCAAATCAGGCAGATTAAAAATATGAAAAGATACATTAAGTATCTGCGTACACGAGAGCATAGATAATATCTTTATCAGATTAACATCAGAGGTGGAGTGGAACGATGACGTTGTTGGTGGTGCAGTTTCATCACAGATACACGAGGCTCATTTTGATTTCAGACCTAGTCACTGTTGTCACTTTGTGAGTTTTTCCTCAGATGCTATAATTTCCCTCCCATGTAGCAGTGGCATGATGTTGGAATGATGTGCGTGCGAGCGTTGATGTCCTCGTACCTTACAGTGAACTTTTCCCCTGTCAGATGTTGGTTAGTACATAATGACTGGATTGGGTACTTAGCTCTATATAATGATATTCTGTGGCAATTACACGCAGCTAAAATTATGTAGTGGTAATGAAAATGTACAATCACCAACACTGTATTGAACATAGCAAGAGAATTTTTTATACAAGTATCAAGTAATGTTTGAATAAAAATAGTGGGTTTACATAAGTACAAAAAAATTGCTTAAATTATTCATCTAAAATATTTAATATATTATATCTGTCACTAGGAGTAATTCAGTTGCACTCAGTTTATTATTCACATGTAGCACTCTTCACCACATACAGGCTCTGAGCCCCAAATAGTAATATACATAAGCATTTGTGCACATATGTGGTGAATAAGCAATAATACAGGAGTCAGTTATGTGTTCTGTTGAATTAACCTATCTGACTGCCCTCTCTTTTCTGGACACTCTGCCATTTAATACACTGCATACCGGAGTCCCCACTACACTTAGATGGATTAAATAGGTTTGACAATGTTATATTAAATATTGAAGTAATACATTTTCCAAGTAATATATTAAAATGTGAATGTTTAAGAGACTGTTGATCCATAATGTTCCCAATCACTTAATGTATTATATGTTTATAATGGTATAGGTATTATATACTGCCTTACAGTAAGGAAACAGGGGTTTTAGTGTTCTCTCTGTATCCGTGTAGGTTTCTTCTGGGTGATATGGTTTCTTTCCAAAGTTCAAAGACATGCAGATTAGGTGAAATGGCGTTGCAGTTTAGTCCCAAGAGTGTTAGTGTGTTCGCCCTGTAATGGACTAGCTCCCTTTTCCAGGGATTGTTCCTGCCTTGTACCCTATGATTGCTGAGATAGGCTTCAACTGCCTGGCATCCCTGCCTTGGATAAATGGGTTAGGGAGATAGATGAATGAATGGATAGATATAAAACTATACCATATATCCTTTAATGTGCGTGACAAGTATCATTCAGTTAAATTATTATTGGTTGGAAGAAAAATAAGTATTATAATCATATGCCTTTTTCTCTTTAACAAAACAGGAAACAGTCATAAAAACCTTGACCGAAATAAACACTACTTCCCAGACATAAACCAGAAGGGAGCTTCTCCAAATCAGTTATCAGTGTTAGTACTGAGCTGCAGATTTTCAGACTATGTAACCATGGAATGACTCAAAAAGCAGTGAATCCATATCAGTATTGGTCATTTGAAGGAGTCCATTGTACTGTACCAAAATTATTTCTGTAGTTATAATTATTTTGAGTAAATAATGTCTATGAATGTCTGGACCTTACTGGATATCTTCCAGCTAGCCTGCCACTTTTGCCAATCCTTGCTAAAATTCCAGATCTTCTTTATCATTTAAAATGGCCCCCTCTTCTGGCAAGCCCTTGTCACTGCTCTGCTCTCAACTCCAGACTTGTCTGATTGAAGAACTGGATATTCTTAAGAGAATAACTATAAGAATACATTTGATACCACATTAGCCCGCCAGGAAGCACTTCAGGGTTTTCTTGTTTTCCGAAGAGACTGATGCAGGAACTGCAGGTGGCAAGAGTTTCTATGGATATTTTATCAAATGTAGCAGACTATAGCTGCTACTCACTAGTGTCCTGGAATTTACTATTTTTAAAAAGCATTTATTTATCTGAAAACTTTTTATTTTGCTATTTTGTCGTGGTAAGGCTATTCCAACTAAAATGTGTACTGGTCTTTTGTAACTGGCATCCACATGTTCTCCTTGACGCAGGAAATAACCAACAAGTCCTAATATCAGATAAATTTAGCCTCAAGTGGCAAATATCACATAACAGATTTTATTTTTTTATTAACTTAATGTAAAGAAAGACAAAATATGCATATAACAGTGTATGGATAGTGGTGCAATCGTTACCGCAGCTGCCTCATGTATATATTGTTTTTTGTTTGAATCTCGTGACTGATCATTGCCCGTGTGGAGCTTCTCCTTTTCTATATCTTTGTGAATTTTCCTCCAGGTACACTTTATTTCCAATGTGCATGACCATGTGTATCATTGGTTAGTTAACAGAACATTCTCAGACGCACATAATCAAACTCAGGGTTACATGAGCAGTAATATCGGATATAAGGCAGGAATTAGTCTTAGACGGACTGTTTAGTATATTTCTGGACCTGCTTGTCCAAACTCATACACACACGCATTTACACTCATATGAAGACAACTTAGAATTGACCACTTGCAAACATATTTTGGTATTTACTTAATCTGCTAACTAAACTGTCCATGTTACCATACACAGCTTTTATACGAACTCTGTCTATATGCCAGAAATGGCACCTTCAGCCCCATGGTTGGTGTACTTGTAGCTCATGAGGCTGTCTTTCCTTGCTCCATTCCATAGTTTCACCTAGACACACTAGTTTCCCTCGTATGTGTGTGTGTGTGTATATATATATATATATATATATATATATATATATATATAATATATATACCGTATTTTTTGCACCATAAGACGCACCTGACCATTAGACGCACCTAGGTTTAGAGGAGGAAAACAAGAAAAAAAATATTCTGAACCAAATGGTGCACTAATATGTTTAATAAAATATAGCAGAATAATATTTCAACCATGTAAATTCAACAGCGGTATTAAGAAACATCATCACTGTCATTAACAAATAAGGAGAGACTTTAAGGTTCAAGCATTCTTCTAGTTTTATGGAAACCCCAAGAACTCCACATCGCTAGTGTCAGAATTTATTAAGCTCAGTTGCTCACAATCACTTTGCAGCACCACGTACCTATCATCACGTGACATAACCTGTCCAAAACCACCAGGGGACAAAGCACGTTTGGACCAATGCTCCCTGAAGTTATATCGCCAGTCTAGTCCCATCTATATTTGTAATGCCACAAAGCCCTTCATCTCGTGTTTTGTTGTGGGTTTCCAGTTTGAAAAATGAGAATGCGGTGCAAGCACAGCCCTCGATTCAAAAAATTGCTCTGCATACCTGTTTGTCTCATCTGACAGTAGCTGAAAGGCAGCTTCAGGAAAGAACAGCCTGAAGTAGTCCAGCGGCTGGTAATCTATCGAGTCCAGAGTCCAACTCAGTGATAATGCGCTTCGCTCCCTCATGAGATGTAGACGCTATCTTGCCTTTGTTTATATTTGTTTAGATTTCGCAACTCACGCACACGCAAGGATTAGATGCCGAGTCAATGAGTCTAACATTCCTCCAAGCACAGAGGGAATGCCTGTAACGTAATAGTGAGTTTTGTCGCCCTCTACCCCTGGATGTTGACTTTTGTCAGGTATTACACATCATGGTCTGTGATGCAATATTCGCACCATAAGACGCACAGACATTTCCAACCTTCTTTTGGGGAAAAAAAAGTGCGTCTTATGGTGCGAAAAATACGGTATACAGTGTAGGGCCATTAAGCCGCAGTGATTGGGGTCCAAACTGCTTAACCGCGGCTTCGGTGGTCCACGGCTTAAATATTTTTTGATAATGCATAAATTACAATAAAAAATGAAAAAATAAATGTTTTTTGATCACAATCCTTTCTCACGTGTTGACCCGCGAGTCGCCATTTTGAAAGTAGCGCCGTAGTCTCACGATCGCGATATTGCGTGCTGCATATTAAATCATGATTAATGGTCTTGAAATTAATAATAAATTATTAATTAAGAATAACAAAACATATCAAATACATTTAAAACATTTTATTTCACATCTTTTCATAAAAATTACTAAATATTTATTCGTAACATTGCATGGCACAATACAGTATTAAAAAAGTAATTATTTGACATATAAATGAAATCACACGCAAGCACTTTTATTACCATCATACATTAATACATTAACAATGTTATAAACATTTTAATAAAATTTGAATTTTTTTTTATTTCCAATATAAAATTAAACATACACTAATATAATAGTTGTTATTACACAATAACAAGTTACAAACAGTCTTTATTTTTTAGTAAAATACGAGGTGATGTCAGCTTGCTTCTTGCTCCTAGAAGCTCTCATCTTGGCATCTCTTATGAGAGACTTCAGCTGTAGTGTCTTTACTTTATCCCCCACACGCTCGTAGTACTCTAAGGCCACTTCAAGTCCTTTAACTGCATCATCAGCGGTTCTAGTTGGAGGTACTGGGACAGGATCTTCTTCTTCATCTTCATTGTGGTTTTCTTCAGCTAAAATGGAGGATGCTATTGGGACGTCATCATCTATGGTGGACCATGCTGCAAGGATTTCTTGTACTGGTACACTTGAGTGGACAGCCGACATCAACTTCTGTTCTGCCTCCCGTACTTCTTCTGGACTGAAACCTAGGAAGTCTTCATCTTCGTCTTCTTCAACAGTAGTGGGGTTCTCTGTGATGGGACCTCCAAGGGCTTTAGTCCAACAATTTTGAATTGTTTCAGGCTAGATTGCTCCCCAGGCTGACTCAGACAAATACAGTGCTTCTTTAATTCTTACAGTCTTCAAGAACATAGGGACACTCTTATCTTCTTCAACCATGGACTTTATCATCTCCCATCTATAATTGGCCTTGAGCACAGAGATGATGCCTTGATCTAGGGGCAGAATCTTGGACGTTGTATTCTTTGGAAGGTAATAAACAAAAATCTTGCCATCTCTGGACTTCAACGTCTCTGCAGGGGGGTGCGGTGGACAGTTGTCTAGAAGTAGGCATGCTCGTGGTTCCATTCCCTTGCTTCTAAGGTGCCTACGGACATCAGGGATGAACGTCTGGTGAAACCACTTCTCAAAAATTGCTGCTGTCATCCAGGCATTCTTGCTGTGATCGTAGTCCAGTGGTAAAGATGACATGGTGATGTTGTGGAAACATCTTGGGGATCCAAACTTGCCAATACAAAGAGGTGTTAGCTTGTGATGACCCGTCCAGTTACAGCAAAATAACATTGTCACCCTGTCTTTGATCTGTTTATAACCTTCTTTGCTGGTCTTGTCTTTCTTCATGGCTAAAGTCCTATCAGGCAGTATTTTGTAGTAAAGGCCCGTTTTCATCAGCGTTGTAAATCATCTCTTCTGTTAGCTGCTGTTCTTCTATGAATTGTTGAAATTTGGGAATGAACTCTTCTGCTGCTACAGTGTCTGCTGACTAAATCACACCATTGATCTTTACTTGTGAAATGCCGTGTCTCTGTTTTCACCTTTTCAACCAGCCAATTGAAACTGTAAACTCAGGATCTGCATCAGGACCATGAATTTCCTTGTATAATTTTTCTGCCTGCGCTTGGATGACTGGACCAGAAATAGGGATACTATTGTTTCTAGCCTCACAAAATGCATTAAAAGTTGCTTTGTCTAATTCTGGATCTTTTGCTGTTCTGGCTCTCTTGCATCTTAAACCACATTCATCAAGCTCATCAAGAAATGTTCTTAATTTATTTTCATCTTTGATCCATCCACGTAGTGTTGACTCAGGTACCACTAACTCTCTGCTTACTTTAATGCGAGTTTCGCTGTTTCGTATTCTTTCGATGACATCCAGCTTTTGCTGAACATCATATGAAGCGTGTTTACGTTTATTACTCATGGCGTAAAAATTTTTAAAGCAAATATGATGTGCTTGCTATAGATTCAAAAACTGAAGTGATTTACGTTGGGTTTGTGACTCATAGTTATACAATTTCAAGTTTTATCGGATTATCAAATTACAAATACTTTAAATACGAGTCAATTTTTTGCGGATTTACCACGGATTAAGTTTGTAGCATTGTAAGGTGTGAATCAGTTACAATGGCGGCCTCCATAACGCTGACACTCAGCGTGGATAAAACATATTAATTTTTGAATTTCATTGTAAGTTATTTTATTGTTTATTGATAAATAAAAGACTAATCTTCTATAAATACCTCTTTGAAGTTATAAGCCAGCATTTAAATATTTAACCCGCGATACTGCATAGCATGTCAATCACGGACATTCGAAATGTCAAAATGATAGCTGTCAACACCTGTCTCGAGTGTTTGAGAGGCCATGTTTAGGTCCGTATGATCCATAGTGTCAAAAAATTGGGATCCAAGCTTTTTGCGCGGCTTAAGCGAATTCGCGGATTACTGGCCCGCGGCTTAATGGCCCTACACTGTATATATATATATATATATATATATATATATATATATATATATATATTAGAAACCCTAATACAAATGCAGATTTCAGGCATCATTGTTTTTCATTGTTAGAGTAGTATTTTGTTATTATCATGGTTAGAATAATATTTTTGTCAGCTGCAAATTAATTTGTAGATGTAAAAAAACAGAAGGATTTTTAAATATTCCTTTTTTAAAATAAAATAACATGTAGAAAATTGTATTAGTGTATGTTGTTTGTTTGAATTTGTAATTTATGTGAATTATCCTATTTAGGTGATTTGTTATCATGCAAGTGACTTGTACATGCAACATTGCATTAGTGTAAATTCACCATGGTCTGACTATTTTTAAATTTATGCAATTTTCCAATTTACTTAACGTCAAGCATCTATCTGTTCCTTTTTTGGCATGGTGTGAATACAACCCTTATAAGATATGACTTAAAGAAGTTGAAGTAAGGTGGATGTCTGGTAATAATTTTGAAAATGCCTGCTTCACTCTTCAAGCTGTGTTAGGTGAAAGAAACATATTTAAGCATTCAGTGAATTTGAATTTGAAATGATTTTTAAATAACAATGCAATTGGAAATTAAAGTGTACATTTATTGAACCCACTTAATTATCTTTGCAGTGTGGGACAACAACTGGCATAACCAAAAAAACAAACAAACACATGTTTACTGAGCAAACATTCAAATTCCAATGACATCAATTACCAGGATAGAATTCTGTTTTACTCTCCCGTAACTGTTAGGCAGCAGTGCTACTGACACCTGCTATATGCTAACTGATATTTTAAATGTGACAAATGAAAAAAGTGGAGAGACAAGTAAAGTAATGTATATAATTGTTATTATAAGTAGGACACAGATCATGTTCCATAACAATTTTTAATAACACATATAACTATTTGATTCATTTTGCTCAGAAAAGGATGACCCACCTCAAAGCAATGCTGGAAAGGATGTGGTGGTTCAGCTACCAACGGATTGGGTGGTTTTAGATGGACGAGAAAGCACAGATGACCGTGGAATAGCACGTTATGAATGGACTTTACTGCAAGGGGACCGTTTTGTAACTATGAAGGTAATGTATCCTTACACCTACAAATATTTAAATATTTATTGGTCTAAAATGCAACCAATATGTTGTTATATAAAGAGAAAGTCTTTGTTAGATTAGAACAGAATTTTTTTTAAATCTTATAAGGTTTTATTAGTTATAGTTCCATAATTATTTAATCTCTTGAGGGGTTAGCATACTAAACTCTAATCATATTTCCATTTCTTTTGGGCTGCATTATCACATCAAACTGCTACAAAAAGTATCTGACATGCATATTCCATCAGCATTAGGTATCTTTAGATCAATAAAGAATAGTCAATCGAATTTAAATAATTTCTGTTGATGTACAGGATGGTACACATAATAAGAATTCAGGTGGAGGTTTAGCTAAGTTGCATCTCCTCCAGGGATATGCCATAAACTGGAAGGTGTGAAAGTGTAAGTGATTTGTGCATATAGAAGAGAGACAATGGGACTTGCCTGAAGCCTCATGATGGAAAGAGTGGCAAGGCCTTGTTCCCCCTAGCTGGTCAATATGTGTCAATGGGGGTGCCTTTGTCTTTCTTTGAAATCAGATATTTATGCTTTTTGTGAACTCGAGGGTTAAAAGTTGATGTCTATAGGCCATAGTTTGATTTGGAACCATAAATGCTTATTAAGTGAACAGGAGTTTGAAGCGTATGTTGGTACCTGTGCAGGTATAGTTACAGATTGGCTGAAACGCAAAAGCAGCTGGTTATGCTACAAGAAATTTTTACCGAAGTAGGGGATAAAAAAAATTTGGTCTCTCAAAAATCAGTTTTTGGGTTACTGTATTACAATTTAAAGAAATACCTAAATAATCTAGATAAAAAATGTCACTAACAAAGCTGTTTAAGTTTGCAAATGACAAGGTTTCGATGATATCACGCTCTTGACATGGATGGCTGTGTTCAGATTGAGCTCCTGAAAATTTATTAGAATTTCTTATCAAATTATTTATAGTTTATCAAAATATAGTTTAAGCTTGATATATCCACAAAGTTATAAATTAAGTGTCTTTTTAATTTTAATGTATTGCTGAGTATTTCAGAGAGAGCTTTCCATAGATAGATATAGAGATAGATAAATAAACTTCAAGAGTAAGGCAACCCTAGTGGTATAAGGTAACATATAATCTTCACCAAACTGAAATTTGCATCAGCGCCTCTGATATCCTTGAATCTCAATCCGCATCAGCAAAAATGATCTTGCAGTGCTGCAAAGTCTGCATTCTTCTCTGACAGGAGTATTGTACATTTTGAACTCTGTAGCCAGTGCTCTGCTGATAAAAGCAGTGCCAGTGGAAAAAGATGAACACCTTAATGCTAAATTGCCACAGTTTTACTGCAGTTCTCATGTGATCGAAAAGAAGGAAATTAATTTTATTTATTTTGAAAGGTAAAGCAGAAAGAATCTTCTAGCAGGCTATTTGTTTATTTTATTATTTTTGTCCCCAAGTGTGTGTATGTTGTGCATATTATTTTGTATGTTCAGTCTTCTTAACTTTTCCAGCCAAATGCCTATTATAACATTGATTATTATTAGATATACTGAAATTTGGTCTACCTCAGTTTAATAAAAATGTCCTCAGGCCTTCGTCACCCACCCCTGTAATGAATAAGTAGCCATAATTAACAGCAGCACCATTCAAGCCCATAGTGAGTGGATTACAGTTGCACATAGATCTAGGTTTCTAGCAATGAGGGGAGCAATTTCCACCCAGAACGGACATTCAGCACTCAGCAGCTAATCTGTGCTTGGAATTGTCAATTTCATAGTTCAGAGCTGAGTTTCCCAAAAACGATTAATCTTTATGATTAACAAGCAACTTTAAAATGCATGTATGTATAATATGATTTTTGTTTTCTTAAAACCCCTCTTAAGCATCCAGTGTATAAGCAAACATAAAGTACTACTTTGTTAACCCAAAACTGACTACAAAAAAGTATAACAAGTTAATTGTGAAGCATTCAATTTGCTGTAATATCCTTATATGTTTTCATTATTGGTCCTTAAGTGAAATTAAAATAAACTTGTGAAAATTCATATGAGGTGAATACATATTGTTTCTACGAAGAACTCAAAAGAAAATACAATTTTCTAAAGAAGAACCTGATTCTTTTTTAGGTGACAGCAGGGTGCCACTCTTTTTTAAACCATACAGGAGCCTTTACAACAGTGGGATAATATAATTAAAACAATATGTCTGCACATCACAACCTTTTTTACACTCTTTAAGACACACAGATCTCACCTGAACAGCCTAGTGAGATCTTGTAAATGCATTGTGTATAGATTTAATTTACAAAATTTGTTTTTGTTTACATAGTCATTAAATGAAGTGAATACATTTAATAATGCATTCAAAATACCCACTCTTCTTTGAGCGGTGTACAGGATGTTTATTTATCAGATATTTTGGGAGTAACTCCAGCATCATGCAATGCAAAAAAGCTGTATTACTATGTACATACAAAGACAGAAGAAGTACATTTTCCACATACAGTATATGCCTATATCTTGCATTCCACTGTGTTGTAGTTTTGTTGAAGCACTGTGTTGTATTGTTCTTTATTCACTGCCTGAGGGTTAGTTATAGGTGTCAACAAGTATGCATGAAGGGTGATACATGCTAACACCCAGTAGCTATTCACCAAGACTCTTGTAACTTCTTGCTTTTTGACACATTGTTGATTTGGTTTAGATGAAGACATCATATTCACTTCCAGGCTACTCTGCCAAAATGTCTGTAGATAGTCCTTAATGACTACAAAATCACCTGTACATTTAATGCAGAGATCCTTTTTTGTTAGGTGTAACAAGACCCCAGGAGGCTGTGTTTGTGAATGGTTATTAGTTACATCTCAGTGATTAAGTTTAAGTAATGTGTGATTTAATTGAAATAATGAGTAAGTGTTGGGTTCATGAAGTAGCATTTGGAGACACAGACCAGAATTCAGTGGACATTCTTCTTAGTAGGGTACCTTTGTTTCAGCCATACTATCTCTATCCAAATGTATCAATCCCCAATTCTGGTCCTTCCTTCTCTTTTTTCCAGCATCACCACATAACCAGTCGCAACACAGAAAGTGGAAAACTTGCTGCAACTGTAGGACATTTAAGCCTTTAAAACATTTAGAGAACATATCAATATTAAACATACATTTGTAAATATTACCAGTACAAATATTTAAATGCACTTAAAAGTTTACCTGTAAAATGTAATACTATAAATACTATAATGCATCTCATCATGAAAATGAAATAATCTCAGGTGTAACTCTTAGTATTCTAACTGTTCAGAGTGCTGTTATAACATGACAATAGTATATTTTCTGTGACAATGTTGCCTGAGGCTACTTTTGGCACAAGTGGAAACCCGTTGAACAAGAACTTAGCAGGTAACGAATGGGTGTGGAGCATGCAGATTATGAAGGATTTAATGTGCTTCATTATTTACAATGGGTTTTGAAAAGCACTCTTAAATTAACAGTTGATCTTAACATGGAGTTTATAGCGTTCTTAACATTACAATGCTTTAGAAAAACACTGCCCAGAATGTTAAAATTCTTAACTGTTAAAACCCAGCAGCTCAAGTTAAATGCTTTCCAAATACCTGTATTCCTGACATTCATTCTGAATTTAATGACTTGCCAATAGTGAGGTCAGTACCTTGATGCTGTATTTCAGCAATAATGATATCTATTTTAGCAGTGTCACAAACATTAATAATAAGTTAATAAATCTGTCTATTTGACCAATTAAAGCAATGGTTTTTTATTGTAACTCATAGTCTGTTTATTATCTATATTTAACTTTGTTTTGATTAATACTCATAATCTCTATGTGGAACATCTCAAAAAATTGTTGTACAGTTCAATTAAAATTTAGTTGCAAATAAAAGTTTCAAACATCATGCAGAGATTATAATTCAATCATAATATAAAATCAGATCTTTTTGTAGGGTTGTAGAGAAACCTGTTTAAATAATATTCTCCAAATTAAATCCTCAGATTAAAAACAAACAAACACAAAAACATAATCATTTGTTAGGAAATAAATGATATCTTGAGCCTAAAGTCTGACATGTCTTTTCTCAATGAAACATTTTATCATATATCGAGACCCTTCCTTTAGTTAAGTCTTCTCCTGATGGTTTCGCCTATCTCCATGTATTTCACATTCGTTGTTGAGGAGATAGACCTGGAATTTTTTTTAATGATGTTCTTTGAATATCAATGTAAAATCTACATTATATTGCATCTTTTGAGGTCTTAATTTTAAACATTAAAACATAAGCACCATTAAAGGCTAAATTTACTGAGTTGATCGACATTTATCAGAATAAACTTGTAATAAATCTGAAGTAACACACTGTTGCCATTATTCTGTGTAAAATTAGAAAGTACCATTAATTACATTGTCAGATCTTCTGACAGTCTTTTAAGTTCTCAGCAAATTAATTGCTGTATATTATTTATCTGCTTTCTGTGTTATGTTTTGATTTTTTGGAGAATGGAGTAGACATTCCCATTTGTCCAAGTGGGGGCATGTGAGTAAATTCTGCTGCCTTGACAATTATGCTAAATCTTTGTAGGATATATATATGATTTATTAGGGGTTTGTGAAAACGCATTCTGTTTTCTTTGTTTTGTATTTCTGTTGCTGCCTAAATCATTGCTGATTGAGCAAACTATGTAAATTTTCATGCTAGTTTAGTCGCAACAATTACAAGTCAAACAAATAGTATTAGTAGATTAGTAGTGTTTAGAAATGATGGATGGATGATTGTGTTCTTGTGAGTTAAGATTCTTTTAGGATACTCTACATTTTAAGAAGAATGGACAATATGGGGGAGACTGTTCATTTCATATTTTCATTTCCTATACAAATGCATATTATATATACATATATGCATGCATCTGCATAAATGTTTTATATGAAAATGTTAATATATATTTACATACAAATGTATTTAACTCCACATATTATATGCCATTCAACTTTTGATGTCAAGTTATGCAGGATGTTGAGCTTTTTTGGTGGTTCCTCCCTATTTTTGGCCCTCTAGACCTGAAAATGATTCATTTCTAAGCCATTTTTGGACCATATTTTCTACAGGAAAGAACACCCAATAGGTTGCTTAAGAAAAAATAATCACAAGGATTTGAAGTTGCGCAACACTAGGGGTTCACCCCCTAAAGGGATATGAGAGATCAAAGTTGCACCTTTTCACAAAACTTAAATATAGGCATTGGGAGTGTCATTTATGCTATTTTGAGATTGCTAATCACAAATATAATATTTGTGATACTTGACTCTTTATTCCCAGAAGGTTAAAAATGACAACTTTCAAACATAAACGTGTTAAACTATTTCAAGGTCAGTGATTACCATTATGATGTTATTTTGGATTTTAGATCCTTTACTAGTGATCTACTCCTCTATAGACCTCTATCAGAGGGTGAAAAATAACACAATTTTAATTATAATTGAGAATATTTAGACTTTGAACATTTAAATTGAAGCTCACATTTTAATATTCCCAAGTATTTGACACTGCTTTATTATGTACTTCTACCTCATGAAGTATATCATTGCATTTCTAATGAACACCCTAAATTATAATGGCTTACGTTAATTCAGACTATTTCAAAGTAAAGTAAGCTGTAGAACTTTTCTAACAAAGCATTTTTCTTTTGTGTTTTATGCACCTTTCACATTGTTTTCCAACACTTTGGGAGATAATCAGTAGTCAATCCAAAATAATAAGTATATTAAGTAATAATTGCAGACTTCTCAGATCTGGACTGGATGTTCTGAGCCTAATTTATGTGCTAGGGTACCACTGATTGGGCGACATATAACATCTACATGGCTCTTCTGAAGACATGTTTTCCAAATGTTTGTGCATGCAAACACACACACACACACGGGTTCACCCCCTAAAGTGATATGAGAGATCAAAGTTGGATCTTTTCGTAAGAATTCAAAAACTTCGAACTTTGAAAAATTGTATGTGTATATGTATCTGTAAATATACATATGTATATAAATAAACATATTTGTGTATGTAAAATGTATGTATGTGTGTACCTACATTTGTATGTATGGGTGTATTTATTGAATCATATTTGAATTTTTAATGTCTATAATTGTCTGAAAATGTTCATTTTTTTTTCTGAAAAAAAAAATACGTATTTCAACTGCTGTCTGATGTTCCTAAAGTAATTTTACTAGTGTCTGTTGCTCTGTGGGTACACTGTAAACAAAGTAAAGTTTAGCAACAGATATGTAGCAGGGTTTTTTTTTTGTCCATATAGTGGCCATTTTACAGCATGCAACAAACATTATTTATGATGTGCCTTTACAAATAGTCACAGCTGATGAAATTTAAAAACATCTGGTGATGTTTAGGTTACCTTACATAAATGTAAATAAATAAGATAAAGACATTTGTCAAACATTTTTCATTTAATCTCCTCTCTCCCTGTCTGTGAACAGACAGTCAGTGTACAGAAAAAAAACAAAGTGTTGCCCAGGAAGTAACTGCAGTACTGTTTGGAGCACTTACTTCAGTCAGCAAAAGAAACAGCCAAAAAGAAATGCAGTATTGAATTTTTGATTCCCGGAATTTCAAAGTGAAAATTGAAGAAGCATGTGTTTTTTATTTCTAAAGTAATATAATTAAAAATAATAAAAATGTATTTTGTATTTAAAGTGAAGTGTCCACATCACTGCGGAATAAAACCAAAGTGCAAGGGATATATAGTCTTCTAGCTAACAGATGCTATATGTTTATTTAAGATACACCAGGTACCTATTATTGTTAACCTCAGTACACATGCACTGAAATGTTTGCACAATGAAAGACTGAAAGCCTTTTAGATAAGCAGCTCTCAAATTTCAAACTGGAAACAGAACAAAGGCCTGATTTGTCTGCATGGCTGCCCAATCCCTTGCTACAGAATGATCATATCATTAGGCAAAACAGGTGTCTTGCAGATTTGTGCATATTACATATAGTAATTTTTCTTGCATCCCTCTGTCTTTTATATACTAACACACACACACACACACAGAAAGAAGATAATAGAAGGGCTACATATCAATTTACACAATGCATGTTATCCAGAACATCAGTGCCAGGAGGTACTTTACCAGTTGAGCTTTCCTTATTCTCTGCTATTATATTATTGTATCATTTTTACTGCTGAAATCTCAAAAACCCGGTAACCTACAGTATATGCAGTAGTTCCCTTCCAGAGCTTAGTTTTATTGTCAGGTCAAGTCAGTTTTATTTATAAAGCTTATTTAAAACAACAGAAATTGACCAAAGTGCTTTACAGCTTCCATAAATGCACCAATACATACATAGATACAGTAAATTAATACATCAAAACAAGCAATTCTTGGAGGCCAGAAGTTACCAAATTGTGGTTATTTGGTGTTGCAAGTTAAAACTGCACCAGTAACTACCCAAATAAATACAGTGCCATTTTCCTATGTTATGTGTATCGATCAAAGCAACAACCTTTAACCTTGTATTTATAGGGTCTTTGTTATTGTGTGTCATATTAACAGTTAGTGGTAAGAAAAGTGTGTGGACTCTTAGAATCACCTGAATTTTTACATTAATCTTTATCTAGACTTTTTCCAGCATGGACAGTGAATATTTAAATGATGTGTTCAGTTTTGACAAGAAGAACTACACTTGCGTGTGTGTTGCTCGTTTACCCTTTACATATTAGGGTTTTTTTGGAATTGTTGTACCTAAATTCCATACCCAAAAGTAAATGGCTATTACTCTGCTTATGTAATAAAGGAGCTGCAAATGGCTGAGAAGTAGCGAGTACAATGCTCCAAATTTTTTTAAAGAAAATATTTGTATGATAAAAGACCTTTGTTTATGTCAATATCAACTAAATGAAACACAAAAAATGTGATTTAGTTTTAAAAAACTGGATATTACAGTACATAACCAAGACACTTTATGTTGCACAACTCTAGAATCAGTTTACTCTTGTGCTCTAATCAGTCAGCTATCATTTTGGTAAGTTTAGATGTCATATCCAATAGCATTGCAAAGTTGTACTGTTTGGCACAAGATACCCCCCTGTTTGGAAACATTGTGTCCATTTTCAGAAACTTTTACTAACAAAAGACAACAAGAAAACTTGTGATTTGTTTCAAAGAAGACATATCTTGGGAATGTAGAAATACCATCTTTAATTCTGATTCAGTTGTGAGTTTATTACAACATACACAAACTAACTCTTGCATATGTGGCTATGCTGATTGTGTTTGTTTATTGAAAATCAGACCGGATATTTATATTTATATGTAAACTAGCTGTATTACGTGGTTTCACCTGGGAAGTTTCCTAAGATAGTTGGTGTAAGCTATAGTGTAGAGGATTAATTGGATATATCAGAAGTACCTTGTAAGTAACTGAGTACAGTACTTTTCTGTGTCCAGTATTTTTTTCCCCAGGGGCTAATATTAGAAGTTCATTGGAGCTCCTTACTACATACAGTTGTACATGAGTAAAACATTACTGTCATTGATCGGTTCTTGCTTTTCCTAGTGACTTGGGTTTTGTTGATGGTCAATGCAAAACACAGTTTTAGAGGAAACTATATTAATATAATTCAAAAAATAATTAATAAGAATAATAGGAATTTTGGGTATAAATATAATTCAACTTGTAGCGGATCCTATAAAAATAGTAGCTTCAGTCAGATTTGAATTTGATGTTTTAATCTTTAATCTTGTACCGTCACAAAGTTTTGGTGTTTTGCTTTATCTTACTACATACAGCATTGACGTTTACAGGCTGAACATTTACTGTATGTGGTCCATGTAAAGAACTCAGTGCTTTTTAAGCACTGTACAAAAGAAATAATACCAATAACAATGTCCATCTCCTTTTTGTTCTCTCTGTGGGGTACCCCTTTTCTGAGCTGTGCAAGTTTTTAAACTGACCAAGGCATGCTGTTGCTCCTGGCTTGTGCTGTTCCTAGGGCTTAAAGGTCGCTGGAATGATGTAGCAGCAGTTCCCTGTTTATTCTTTGCAAACCAGAGCATAGTGGTACATCGCGGTCTCACCTCCAAGGAGACACCTTTTTGTACCTATTTTACCACCAAGCTGCCCCCATCCTTCCATTTGTTAAAGTTTATGTACTGTACTAAGAGCTCTCGACAATCTAATCCAGCTTGAATTTGTATGCATATTATACCTTATCTTATGAAGAAGCTGACAGAATAGGGAGTACATTTTAAGTACATAAATACATGAATAAATGTCTAAGAGTGGTAGAATGTTTCCAAGATGATATTAAACAATGTTAATTATATATAACAGTATATCATTATGTATTTCATATAATACTCCATAAAATCATAATATTTTATTTGCAAGGAATCTAGGAATTGTAGACTTTATAAATGCACCAGGTAAAGACTGGCAGTATTTAATTTTTGTGAAACTATCCACACTGGTTAGTTCTCCCATCCCACATACAGTATCCAGTGTCCTGGGTTTGAATCTCACACTTGGTTGATGTCTTTGTGAAGTGTGTATGTTGTATGTTTTATTTTAAAAGGCAACTCTTGGTCCTGTATGTGTATGTGTATGTGAGTAGATCATGTGATGGAGTGACACCCTGTTTAGGGCTGTTTCCTACCCTGCTGTTAGGATAGTCCGTGGTGCCACCTACCTTTCAACTCTGAATTTGACTAGGTAGATTGAAAATTACTGTTATTAAATTCCAAGTAAAATGTAATACACATAATATAAATGTAATACACAATATTTACTTGTTAAGCAGTTTCCATTTATACTTCCATATTCTTGTTGAAGAACTAATTTTAAAGTAACAGCTTGGATTCACCATATTAATTTTCATTCATAATTTTGAACAGTATCATCCATCCATCCATCCATTTTCCAACCCACTGAATCCGAACACAGGGTCACGGGGGTCTGCTGGAGCCAATCCCAGCCAACACAGGGCACAAGGCAGGAACCAATCCCGGGCAGGGTGCCAACCCACCGCAGGAACAGTATCATGTAACCTCTTAATCTTTGTAGGCAGTTCATATGTCACTGTTGTTTGTGTATTTAGTAAGCTTTTCATGTACCATATATACATGACTTGTTATTCTTTCATATACAATATATATGTATTATTTATACACCAGTAACGGCGTACAGCAAAATAACGTGCAGTGTATACACTTGCCTTGAGCATTCATAGTTTTCATACTCTTTCTCTGTACGTTTAGCATTTGTTTGCTCAGAGGTTGATGCGCTTGCTGCTTCCTGAGCAGCTCTTCTTTTCTCCACCCTAGCGGCCCGCTTCTTGTCTTCTTTCGTCGGCATCTTTTCGCGATTAAGTCAGTGTTTGTGTTGCAATTAATTAGTAAGTTTTCCTTAGTTTTTCAGTTAAAGTGGCGCTTAAGCCTTCAATCTGCTTCAAGAATGATTTAAGATACAAAGAGGTAGAGGAAGTGACGGCAAAGGTGGTAGGGAATGAGAATGGCCCCTGTACACATGCACCGTACGGCCGCCCTGCTGGTCACTGCCGAGAGTTGATTCTATAATAAAATAAAATAAAAATAAAAAGAGGAATAACCTTGGAGGTCAATCGTCACCCCGAAAGCAGATAGTAGAGGTCACGTAGTATATGTGTACCAAATTTCAGGTCAATAGTTCAAATGTTTTGCAAGCTACAAGTGATTTAAAATCCTGGACAGACAAATGGACAGCCACGGTAGCAAACTATATAAGAAGATGGTATTATTATTTATTATTATTATTATTATTAAGTCACTTTTCTTGATATTCCTTTTATCATATGTTGTTGCTTTTTGCTTTCACTATTATGTCACATCTGTATAAGAAAGAATTTCTTGTACTTTGTGAGGTGAAAGGCTGAAAAAGGTCTTATGACCCAAGTGTTGTTTCTGTTATTTATGTACTCATGGAATTGTGTTTTTTTTTTCTTGATTTGAACCTTATTTCAAAATTGACTTTTATTTAATGTCTTTTCAGACACCAATTTGTTTAGACGATGGGGCAGCCATTTTATGGTTTCTGTCTTTATGATTCAGATCCTGGTGCTGAGGGTGTGTCCTCTGGGGTCATGACATTGGTGTACTTGGTTAGGGGTTGAAAGGTCATCTCAATGGTCATTTTGTATCTAAGACTGAACCAAACCTAGCTACTCACTTTACTTGTTTTTTAAACACAATGCACAATGCGACACACGTTCCGTGGACTATAGAGCAGTATATTAATAGAGTGGAAATGCTTTCTGTTTACATAAGCAAGTACATTCTCTGAAGGTGCCTTTATAGTGTAGTGTTGGCGCCGAGCACCACAATGGATAGATTCCATGCTCTTTACATGGCTCTTTGAGGTGACTCGCTATCCTTAAAAGGGCTGCTTGCCTTTTGCCTCACTAGTTGGAAAAAGAACGTGCGACTGCATGGAATTGCTGTTTTTATAGGCTCTCCTGCTATAGATGATGTAATGCCAGCTCATTCTTTTAGTGATTCATCCCACGCTGATGTAACTTGTCCAACGTCGTTGCAATAGCAATGTTTGTGCAGTTGACCGCTCCGATTACATTTGGAAAAACAGACATTGCTGCAAATTGAGCTTTGATGTTTGCCAGTTCAACCACAGTGTAAGAAAGTCATACTATCTGGATGACAAGTGGATAATGCCATCCCATACAGCTGGCATGGCGCAACTCAATGATGATTGTGAAATACCCGATCATCAGCAAATTCATGTTGAAAAACTCCTCTGGCTAAAAACCCAATGGTGAACAGAGCTTGCCAAGGAGCAGATAGAGCACAGTCCCTCAAAGTCTGCCTTTGTAAAGCCTTCACCAGTTCAGCACACAATTCCAAGAAGATAGCTCTTGGAAATCAAAATCAACTTAGAAAGCAGTCATCATCATCTATAAAATGTACTATCTTCTGTTTCTTCCATGTGCGATGTCTTCTAACAAAGCTAAAGCAGCTATGGCAGTTGGAATAGCTTTGCCATTCCATGCACCATTATATGGTTACAGAATAATTACAATGAAGTGATTTAAATTTGTAAACAATATGCAGTTAATTTCAGTGTATTTCATAAATCCTATGTCATTGATGCAAATCTAAAAAATGAAGGGAGACCACATAGTAATATTGCTTTGATGCTGGGTGCCGCCTGTTTGTAAAACCGAGCAGAAAAGTGCATGCATATACGGTTAGGCTGCTGTGAAAATGTCAGTGGCTTCATGCCAAGTTTAGTTTTTCTACATCTCAAAGTGAAATTGGCATACACAATATTTTTGGGCATACACAGTGTTTATACATGAGGCCCTTGGTCACTGGAAGTGCTTGAAACTGAAGAGTTCAGTTAGGATCCACAGCATTAAGGATGTGAGTATCATCTTTTTTGTCTTTATACCACTATGCAGTCTTGTCTCTTATTATACTTACTAAGTAATGCACTTGTATCGTTTCTTTTTGATGTGCACATTGAACATGCAGTGGGGGTTCCTGCTTGTTCTTCTACCGTGGCTGTTATTTACCCTGTCATTTTGATGCCATAAATAGTTGCTTCCTCATTTTGCTGCCTCACAGTTCTGAGGCTCATTTTTGTGTTCTTGCCATATCTGTGCGTGGTGTGTTTCATGGTCCAACAAGCTACAACTCTAAACTGGCTTGTTTTGAATCTGTATATGTATGAATTGGTGAAAAATTGATATGCTACGATGTGCAAAGTCCAAAATGTATGGTTCTTTAAGGAAACTTAAGAAAGATGCCTAAATACATGCAGCTAACCAAGTTGATCACAATCTACAACCCTTAATAATGTAAGCTTTTTGATGGAGAAGTTTAGAGAAGGCTAGAAGGAGTTGCATTGCGTCTTTGTGGACCTGGAGAAAGCATATGACAGGGTGCCTCGAGAGGAGCTGTGGTATTGTATGAGGAAGTCGGGAGTGGCAGAGAAGTATGTAAGAGTTGTACAGTAATCCCTCGCTACTTCGTGGTTCACTTTTCGCAGATTCACGACTTCGCGAATTTTATATGTAAGCATATCTAAATATATTACGCAGATTTTTCGCTGCTTTTTACTTCTGGTACTTGCTTCCTAAGTTGGTTTGCCCAGTTGATTTCATACAAGAGATGCTATTGGCGGATGGCTGAGAAGCTACCCAGTCAGAGGACGCAGTTAAGTTCCTGTGTGCTGCTGATTGGCTCAGCGATGGAGTGCTGCATTAACCAGGAAGTCACATCTTACTCATTCAGCATTAACGTGCTACTGCTGCAAGGGCCATGTCCAAACGCCAACAGAAGATGCAAATGATTGCAGAAAAGGTAAAAGTGTTGGCTATGTTGAAGGAAGGGAACAGCTACACCGCTGCAGGACACCATCACAGCATCAATGAGTCCACGATTCTTTTTATTTAAAAAGGAGGAAAAGCATATAAGATCTACGGCCGCAGTGTCCTTTAACCAGGGCGCAAAACGAGTTGCAAGAGGACGTGATAAGGCAGTAGTCTGGATGGAATCTGCTTTAGGAATCTTTGCAACAAGGTCGACAACGTCATGACCGCCTACAAGCTGCTACGTGTACTTTGCTATACAGTAAGTGTGAACTTATCTACTGATTTCATATTGCTTAGCAGTTGTCCCTGTTATTAATAGAGTAAAGGGTGGTTTGTAAACAATACAGGGAGGGTTTAAAAACGTCCAAATACATGTTAAATAATTAAATAAATATGGTGTCCCTACTTTGCGGAAATTCAGTTATCGCGGTCGGCCTTGGAACCTATCTCCCGCGATAAGTGAGGGATTACTGTATAGGATATGTATGAGGGAAGTGTGACTGTGGTGAGGTCTGCGGTAGGAGTGGTGGATGCATTCAATTTGGAGGTGGGATTACATCAGGGATCGTCTCTGAGCCCTTTGTTATTTGCAGTGGTGATGGACAGGTTGACAGACAAGATTAGACAGGAGTCTTCGTGGACTATGATGTTTGCTGATGACATTGTGATCTGTAGCTAAAGTAGGGAGCAGGTTGAGGAGACCCTAGAGAGGTGGAGATATGCTTTAGAGAGGAGAGGAATGAAGGTCAGTAGGAACAAGACAGAATACATGTGTATAAATGAGAGCGAGGTCAGTGGAATGGTGAGGATGCAGGGAGTAGAGCTGGTGAAGGTGGAAGAGTTGAAATACTTGGGATCAACAGTACAGAGTAAAGGGGATTGTGGAAGAGAGGTGAAAAAGAGAGTGCAGGCAGGGTGGAATGGGTGGAGAAGAGCGTCAGGAGTAATTTGTGACAGACGGGTATCAGCAAGAGTGAAAGGGAAGGTCTACAGGACGGTAGTGAGATCAGCTATGTTATATGGGTTGGAGACAGTGGCACTGACCAGAAAGCAGGAGACAGAGCTGAAGGCAGCAGAGTTAAAGATGATAAGATATGTACTGGGTGTGACAAGGATGGATAGGATTAGAAATGAGTACATTAGAGGGTCAGCTGAAGTTGGATGGTTGGGAGACAAAGTCAGAGAGGCAAGATTGCGTTTGGACATGTGCAGAGGAGAAATGCTGGGTATATTGGGAGAAGGATGCTAAGGATAGAGCTGCCAGGGAAGAGGAAAGAGGAAGGCCTAAGTGAAGGTTTATGGATGTGGTGAGAGAGGACATGCAGGTGATGGGTGTAACAGAGCAAGATGCAGAGGACAGATATGGAAGAAGATGATCCGCTGTGGCAACCCCTAACGGTAGCAGCCGAAACAAGAAGAAGAAGTTGTAAAACACCATGTCATGCTACATATTGAATGACACCATATAAAATAAAGATTGATATCAGACTGATGCATTAAAAAACAACTCATGTTCATAGAGTTAAAGTAGTAAAAGGTTATATGTGATGGGAATTTTAACCTGTGAGTTTTGCATTAGTGCCACATTAATATTATGCTTGTGTTCGTTTAGTGTCATTTCTATCATATTACATTCACTTACTTCATCTGTATTACTGAGGGCAGTAGTGTTAGACTATTCTTTGTGTTGACTGGAATAAAACAGGTATGGAAAATAAGTAAATTAATATGAATAACAGAATGATTCATTTTCACCAATTCAGCAATAGACCAGTATAGGTGTGTATGTCTCTAGGGTCATTATTAGTTCTTTAAAACATTTTCTTATGTTGCACTTTCCTTAATAACTAAATGATTTAGTCATTTTTACAATACTAACCTGACTGCTTTTTTTTACTTTATAGGTTGTTGGGTGAAGATTACTTAGTTAACTACATATTTAGGACTATACATACTTAAATGAGAGTTCACGCCGCTGCTGGTCTTTTGGCCATGCTCTGTGTGCCCCACAGGATTAATTAAATCCATTGGTGCCTTTTAATAAAATCTGTATAACCTTGAAGCAAGCTTTTTTTTGTATGAATGCAGTAAAGTATAAACTTAACCCAAAAACATCTTTGCAGGAACAGCATATATTTCAGCATATATAAACTTGTCTTAAATGTGGAAATGTGACCTTATGTTTCAGACTTATTAACATAGTCAATATTGGTATCATATGTGATACTATAGCTGTGATAATAAAGCCCATCATGCTCTCCTTATTTTAGAATAGAGATTTAGAGATTTTTATTGTCACATACAATGCAAGGGCATAGTGAAATTCTTGTGCTACAGCTGTGATGATGTTTAAATAAATACTGTAAATAAATAAGAGTAGCAGAAAATAAATAAATAAACAGCATGAATACATAAATACAGCTTATAAAATAAGAGTTAAAAACAATATACAGTACAATTATGCATAAACCAGCAGGTAGGTACAGTACACAGTGCAGGGCTAGTAGGATCAGATTACTGGGAGTTCAGTGGTTAGGCTTCCCAGAAGGCAGAAGTGTAAACCTGATGAGCTGGATGGCTGTCATCATAGATGATGGATTCTGTTCTCCTGAGTCATCTGGTTGAGCAGATGGTATGAAGGTATGGAATGTCAGACCCAATAATATCAGAAGTTTATCTGGTGTCATCATTTGATTTAACAAATACTCATTATACTTCCTACAGGCTCCGCAACCAGGTATATTGAAGCTGACTGACTTAAAAGAAGGGATTTATCACTTCCAGCTAACCGTTACAGACACAGAGAATCAGAAGAGCCTGGATAATGTAACTGTTACTGTTCTGCCTCAAGAACGCAGAGTCACAGGTATAATTTAGTAATTTTTAAGCTTAATAAACTCGCCTGTATACTTATACGAGTAAGTGGCACATCTAACAGCACAAAATGTACAATCAAAGATATCATATCATAGAACTAGGACATGTCAACATGCAGCAGAAGTTTTTGTAAAAAAACTGAGATATGTGTTGGACTACTTGTTCTTTTACAGCAGAAATTCTGTCTTTTGGATTAGACCTAAATGAGAGTACTATCAGATGGTTGGTGCTATTCTGAATCTCATTACCCCTTTTATTTTTCATTTTCTTTATTGACTTAATTTTTTCAAGTGTTTTCAAGTGTCTGCCTGTTTAATAATAGTTCCATTTGAAATAGAAACAGTGCTTGATGATGCAAAAACAAACAAAACACATGACTGCAGTGCCTTTGCTAATCGGTCAGGTTGGAAGTAGATCTCCAACCTGTGCTGAGTGTACATCCACATGAGATGCCACCTTCTGAGAGCACCTTGAATATATGATCCTCTGACCAGAAGGAGCAGTCAGTTGCCCTCATTGCACATCTTCTCTGAGCTGTGGAAAATGTTAGTGACAGTGACCACTCTCATCCTGGGGTGGTATTGCTTACCTAGGATGAGCCTGAATGTGACCCTATGATGCACATATGTGACAATGTAAAAATAATGATTTTATCATTCAAATTACAAAAATAAGGTATGAACTAATAAACAGATAATAAACTCTTTCTGATTTCAATCTTAGTATGTCACTGGCAATGAGTGGCTTTGAACCCTGAGATTACTTTCAGGATAATCCTTATTATGTTTAGGGTCAGGAATGAAAGTCCTGTGGTCTTCATTCCAGGGCACTCTATGCTGGTCCCAGATATCAGGTACTGCCTGCCCTACACAACATGAAACAAAGACCTACGTGTTCTACCTGGGGCCCTGTTCTGCCACTCAATGTTTTGGGAGGGTTCTTCTGGTGTTCTGCCTATCTTTTATGACCTCTCAATTATTTCAGTTCCCTATCACTAATAACTTCTGGGCCAGTTTATGCACATGACATATATGGTCCAATGATGGCCTTTTACCCACATTGGCAGTAAAGAGGCAGTCCAGTTAGCAGCGTTACCCTGCATGTACTCTGTCAATATCAGAAACACTTTTTTATTTTTTAGATTCCCTATGTGAACAGTAAGATCACTGCACACATATACTCTTATTTTATACTTATTTTTGTCTTTTCCTGATGCTAGTTTCGTTTTTGTTTTTACTTTTACTTTCCCATTTACATTTCTCTATGATTTGCTCATACATAATGATAATAATAATAATGAATTACATTTATATAGTGCTATTTTCGCTACTCAAAACACTTTACATAGACAGTGGAGAACTATTTCAGTTGTCACCAATGTGTAGCAACCACCTGGAGGATGTGATGGCAGCCATTATTGCACAGTATACTCACAACACATTAGTTATTAGATGGTGAAGGGATGATAAAGAGAGATAGTTAGAGACGGGGAATAATTAGGAGGCTAGAATGGAAAAGGCCAGGACATTGGGATAAACCCTACTCCTTTCAAAAGATGCCCACATAGAGTCAGAACTTTGGTTTTATGTCTCATCTGAAGGATGGTGCCTTATTTATAGCCCATTGTCCCTTGTCACTGCACTGGGGGATTGGAATCTGCACACAGACCAAAGGGTAAGCGCCTCCTGATGGCCTAACCAACACCTTTGCCAGCAGCAAACCAAGCTTTTCCTAAATAGCCTCCCATCATACTTAGCTTCAGGTGGATTACCTGTTCTGAAGTGCAGGTTGTATGGCTGCTAGCAATCATTTACTGTACATTCCATGTACGAATGTGTTCATTTGATTGGCAACTTTAAACTTGTCTGCTATATGTGAGTGCGGGTCTGTGAATGATTGTGCAGCCTTAATTCCTCAGGTCTTGCACTAGCTAACTTTCTTCTACCATGCATTGGACAAGTAAGTCCAGAAAATGAATGAAGAATAATAAGATCCTGCAAATAAGTGAATTATTATGCATAACCCCATTTCCAAAAAAGTTGAAATGCTATCTAAAATGTTAGTACACATTTTGCACAGCATCTCTTCTTGGAAACGGTTGTAAACTGTTTCTGTAAAATATTGTAATAATGAGTTTGTAATTTCTGCCATTTACTTGAAGTGACATACTTTTTTTTTGTGGTTATATTGAACTACTTTATTTTTCTTAGCTTGTACAGGTCTTTGTTCACGTTACAAGTTCATGTGTGATGATGGCTGCTGTATTGATATCACATTTGCCTGTGATGGAACAGTCCAGTGTGCTGACAGTTCAGATGAGGCTTTCTGTCAAAATTGTGAGTTGATTTTTTTTTGTTGTTGTTTTTTTGCATGGCTTACATAATTAATGAAATACCATTCGGTATCAGGGCATACGACATCACTGTACTGGATATTTTAAAACTGATTGTTAATGATTTTTGAAAAGTATTATTGCCCTTTACTTTTCTCAAAAAAAACAAACATCAGGAAAAATATTTGTCACAGTGAACTTTGTAACATTGCTAAAGTTGGAGAAAATGATTTTTTAGAAGCAGGCACATTATCACTGGAAATACTGCAGGAGAACTTTGCCTGGGAAGCTACAGCAGGCTTGAGGACGTGCAAACTGGTCCTCTTGGCACATATAGAAAAAGGTGAATATAAAGAATATTTGGCGTTCTAAGGTTGGCATATACTCATTTGGACAAAGCCTAAGGTAGGAAGAGCAGAAGAGAAAGGGAACCAACACAGAAACTGTAACAATAGTGAAGTGTTATTAGGTTGAGATCTCCAGAAGAAAGGTCCCTTATTTAGTAGACCATAGCTGGGTGAACCTCAAAGATGCATCTCTGTAAGACATGAAATTATCAGTGTGTATACATGTGCTTTGAGAAACCAGATTGTTGGTCTCTGAGCAACCTGATTAACTGATGTAGATTTCTCCACGAGTAACCTGGCTCTCTGGCTGTGTAAGCCTTAACTCTTATGGATTTTGTAGTCTGTGCAAGTCTTTTGCACTATGTTAGCCTTTGCATGTGTTAGCTTCCCACACACTGTCAGCAGCCACAGATAGAAAACATTGGAAGTGTGCACAAAGAACATTTTCCTAAGGCAAATGCTCGGGTAATAACATTATCCCTTCTCTTGATTGAAATAATCTGTCACAAGATTTCAAAAATCACTAAATTTATGTTGATGAGCTGAATATACAGTGCTAAGCTCAGCAGTACAATCTCAGGAGCTCTATTGGGGTTAACACATTAAAAGTAACTTGCCTTGTATTGTCTAAATACTTTTTAAAGTAATGAGTAACCTAATGCAATGTTTTTTTTATTGAAGTTGAAATACCAGAATTATTATTATCCCAGCAGCAATGAATGTAAAGTAGGAACCAAATGTACTGGTACACCACTCCTTTGTAAGGCACAATCACACAGTCAAGCAGAAACATATTAATAAAGCACCTGTTTAGCTTTAATTCAGCTATATGAAATAGTGTGATCTGGTGGCACAATGGCCAGTTCTCATACTGCAAAACATCAGTGGCCCAGGTCGGGAATGGATGTTGTTTACTTACATGAAAGACTAAACCTATTTATAAAACAAAGAAAATTAAAGTGTTTAGCTTTGTTTCTGGTCAGTTTCCTGAAGGGTGATATACAAACTTAGGATTTAATAACAAATGCTGGCCAGTCATGTGTAGTTTTACATACAAAGGAAGAAAAAGTAATGCACAGCTTGTAATGCATTACAGTTGATAAGACAGTAAGTAACTATATAACATATTTAGTTAGTTTTTTGTAAGTAGTGAGTAATATAAACTAAGTTACTTTTAAAAGTAAAGTTCCCCACACTGCTCGAGAGACATAGGCTATATGTTTGTTCTCAAATTAACGGCGGCCAATAAGGAAATTTAACACTTTTTCTGTGCAGTTTAATGACATTGCAGCATTTTGCCAAAGGGGGAAACTCCATAGGTGGACTCACACATGTAAATGGGAGTTTATAAGGCACCAGATTTCTGACTTAACTTGGTTTTGTGTGTGCACTTAAACGCACTCTATGTATTGGTATGAAACAATATATCACAGTTGATCTTGAACAGAGTGTATTGACAAATTTATTGTAAAAGGAACTTAAATTAACAGTCTGAAGATACTATGTACTTCAAACCAGTGCAGATAGGGTTGTGTAAAGAACAATGGAGATGCAGACCATAAGACATATTTCACTGACATTCTGTCAGGTGAAAGTAAATTAGTAATTAGGCAGAAGATGATTGTTGTTTTCATGGTATTTGTTTTTCTAAAAAAACTCCAACAAAATACATTAATGGAAAACAGCAAGATTGCATTGACTTGAGAAATAAACAAAACAAAAAAAACACAAACTAAAAGAAAAAATCGGTTTATCTTTATTTTACGGAATATTTTGCCCTAGCTACGGAGTGTCACTGTTTTATTCATTTTACTAACTTAATCATAGTGAACTTTTTGCATCTAGTGGGCATTTACTCCCTGTTGAAAAATACAAGGTCTCCTTACTTGCTTTTAGTTGCACCTGTCTCAAAGCCCATATACGTGGGGAATAGAACAACGTTAAAAGCTGAATAATTTCCCTTTTTATATTATTGTAACTTTCACTAGCAATGCTTTAACATTTTCCTCTTTAGTATATATTCAGAAAAGCTAACATGCTCTCACTTTACATTACAGGTATGGCCTTCTCAGTATAAATCAATAATGGTACAAAGGCAATATATAACCATATTGTGCAGAGTCAAAACTAGATTTTCTGTTTTCCTGAATTTAGTTGCATGTTGCTACTGAGGTTTATAGTGTAGTTCTGTTCAATCCTAATGACTGAAGTAACCGTGCTTTGGTTTTTTAATCTGAAGCTAGTTCACTTTTTACTATGTGTTTCTTCAGTGATGATCATATTGCATTACTTGGGCTGATTGGTTGAGTCAGGGGCAGAAGCCATCAGTGCTACTCGAACTTAGAGATTTCTATAAGATTAGTTTAAAAGATGAAATACATTTTTGTCAAAAATATCTGCTATATAAATTGACTGGATTTTTTCAAAACATGAAAATGATTGTGAAAACCATGTTGGTTGAGAATAAACCATAAATATCCTGTGTTCCAAAGTCATTAAATTAGGCAATTTTCTGTAAGTTGAGGAAATCTATGTTTTGGTAAGTCTGTATGCAGAAGTGGTAAAAAAAACCCCACTGATTTGGACAGTTGATTGCTGCCATTTTTTAAAATGTTCTCTTTAGTCCTTTGCTTGTGCTTTGTGTACATTTTAGATGTTTTCCTCCATTCTTTCTGTGCTATATTGTTTCCTAGAAAACTACAAGCTGTATTCCAGTTAATATATTATAATACACTAAGTTTAAGGTTGACTGGAGTAAACTTTTCCAGGATTCAGTTTTCATTTGTACCCAACATGTGTATTTACACAAGCACATAGTTCTTATAAAAGTAAATCATTGAGTTTAAAAGTACTAAAGGTAAAAAGGTCTTATTAAAATGTGTTTTAATATTGGGTTGTTTTACTTTTGCTTCCTTTCTCTTTAGTTGATGGTGGTCGCAAGGCTGTAACACATGCTTCTGGAAGTGCTTCTAAAGTAAAAACCATTAGCCAGTCACAAGATGACGATGCTACATTGGAGGCTGGCAATAAGAACTCAGACATGGAAAGATTGCCAGCATTCAGCCATCCATATGATAGCAGAGAAAGTGAATCATCAGTAACCCAGAGAAAGACTGAGCAGGATCACCATGAAGGACTTGCAGGTATTTATTTACATAGCAGAAGCAGATGTTGGACTAGATTTTAGTATCTATCTATCCATCCATCCATTCTCAAGCCTGTTTTATACAGTTCAAGGTCAAGGGTGCTGAGTCTGTCTGTCCCTAGATGGCACACTTGCATATATAGGGCCAGTATACAGCTGCAGCTTATTGTAACACATCTTTGGTGTGGGGCAAGAAGACCAGAGTAGCTGGAGAAATCTTTGTTACAAACAAGGCATGTGACTGGGCAACGATTCAAATACAGCAGCAGCACTGACAGCTAAAGCACTCTGCTACCATAGATAGATAGATACTTTATTAATCCCAAGGGAAAATTCACATACTCCAGCAGCACCTTATTGATACAAAAAGCAATATTAGATTAAAGATTACCATTTATGTAATTTGTGTAATAGCAGATTGTTTCTCTGAGTTTCTATATTAAGATATTATATTTAAAAGCAAGGTCATTTCTGGTGGTCTTTTGGGGAGATATTTTGATTTCCTTTCACTTTTTATTCATCCTGTACAATGGAATTTTGGAAAAAGAAGGGGTCTGCTACTTAGGTTGACAAGTGGTGTGCA
Organism: Erpetoichthys calabaricus; assembly: GCF_900747795.2. NCBI lineage: Eukaryota > Metazoa > Chordata > Cladistia > Polypteriformes > Polypteridae > Erpetoichthys > Erpetoichthys calabaricus. The sequence goes on along the minus strand of NC_041396.2, from coordinate 234,104,096 downwards.
GACTGAGGTGCAAGCACATAAGTGATAGTCACGATGAAAAATGCATGGAAGAAATTCAAAGAGAAGTTCCTCATTCATAACAGCAGCACGAGGAGTTGTATGCTATATGGGAGAGAACCATGCCTGATGAAACCGAAACAAGAGACAGAGTTGGAAAGAACAGAGACAACAATGATCAGATGGAGTATCACAGAATGAAAGGAAATTGAATGCCAAGTTGAGTGAAGACATGATCCAGCAGTGATAGGTATGCTGAAGATAAACAGACTTAGGTGGTTTGGGCATGTGAAAATTAAGGCAGAAAATAAATGGGTGAAGAGGTGTAAGGGGATAGAATGAGGCCAACAATGCTTAGAGGTGGTGTCGGATGATATTAAAAGAATGGCTTCACCCTAAAGGATGCCTGGGACTGGGGAAAGTGGAGGAAGAAGATGGGTTGCAAGAGACAACCTGAGTACACTTGGAAAATGGCTGTTATTCTAGTAATGATGCATAACAGGGATTCTGCTAGTATGGATGGTTTTGACAGAATTGTATATGGCATATTTAAGGTTTGAGTGCCTAATTGGCAGCTCTTTTTTCATTAGTGTTAAGCACAAATTGGTTCATAATTTATGCTTAAAACCCATTGATATTTGTTATTAATGGGAAAATTAGTTTTTTATTAATAGTAAATTTCATACATTCCTCACAGTAGGTCCATGCAGATTCAAAGGAAGCAGGGAGATGGAACATTTCTACAGTACCTGTACATGCAGTATGTTGACATCTCTGGAAAAGTAATTTGTCACCAAGTCAAACTTAAATGATATGTTAATTTATGTCTGCAATTTATGGCCATGCCTGTGGTTAACCCGATTTAATTTAAGTGCTATTAGGCACAAACCAGGAACAAACCTCAGACAGGATACTAGTCCAAAACAGAATGAAAAATACAGTTAATCTAAAATAAATATATTAAATACCTGGCACACATTTCAATTTTTAATTTACTTTCTATGAGCAGTGAATTTAATTAGTTTCTTAATCATATATTAATCATGTAACCATCATATTATTAATATTATTAATAAATTTGATCACTTAACATGAATATTTTGTATATGAAAAAGTAGATTGAATCAGGAAAGAAGGCATAAAAAGCGTTGAGTACACAGAAGGATGAGGCACTGCCAATGGCAATGATAGTGTTAAATATCCCATTTCTTGGTAATGTGAAGCCAGTCTGTCACAGAGCACACAGTACACTACCTGTTTAGTATCAGTAATCAAAGTAACAAAGAAGGTTTCGGATGTAGAAAGTCACTGATTTACTCACCGAGTTCCAAGTGCTCTGAGTAACTAATCACTGTGTCACTTTTTCCAAGTTTTCAACTTATAATATTTTTCTGTCCAAAATGTCTTCACTGTACTGGATGTACATAACAAATTACTTGTTTTTTGTTGTGCCAGTCAGCTGAATTTTTGTTTAGAAAATGACATTAAGTACGCATCCTGAAAAATAACATTTCATCAGTTTGTAATTTAACTCATTTTAATTTTAAGAAAGAAATTCATTATTTAATGTTATTCATATTTCATGAAGTATTAGTGTTGTCTATACTTACTAAGTGGTTGTATTCTCATTTTTACTTACTAACTTGACTTTCTTGTATTATAGTGCAGTTTTAAAATAAGAATTTGTTTTTAGCCTGTCAGGATGTTAGGGAACACGTGGAGCAAAGATACTAGCAAGATCACACACAATAGGGAGCAGTCTGCTTTGTATGACATTGTGCAAACTTACGAATGTGCCACTGCTGTAGAGAACATCCTGGATTGTTCCCGTTCCAAAGAAGGCAGGTGCCTCTTCACCTAATGTTTACAGACCTGTGGCACTAGACTATATGTGTCCTTTTGTGGTGGACCACCTGTTTGCTTATCACTACACTACAGTTTGATTATCAGACAAAGATTGGAGTGGAGGATGCAATTATCTATCTGCTCCACAAGGCTTATTCTTATTCTCACCTGCAGAAGGCTGGCAGTACTGTGAGAATTATGTTTTTGAAATTCTCCAGTGCCTTCAACACCATTGAACCATCTTTGTTAAGGGTTAAACTCAGAGATGAGCAAGTGGGTGAGCCCATGGTGTCCTGGATAATGGACTATTTGTCAGGTAGATTTGTGAGACTCGAACTATGTTTCTGATATGGAGCACCACGTGAAAAACAGTCCTGTCTCCTTTTGTCTTCACTCTGTACACCTCAGACTATAAATATAACAGAAGGTTATGTCAATTCTTTGATGATTCTGCACTTATGAGTGTAGGAGTCAGGTGTAAAACTTTGTTGCTTAGTGCAAAGAGAATTGTCTGCATTTTAACATCAACAAAACCAAGGAACTGGCTATTGACTTTTTATTGACCGGTCACTATTCAAGGAGTAGATATAAAGGTGGTCCATTCCTACAAGGTACTTAGGGGTCCACATTAATCACAGGATTGTCTATTCTCGGAACACAGATGAACTATATAGGAAGGGGCAGAGCAGGCTCTTTTTCCTTAGCAGACTGCATTCCTTTAATGTGGAATGTGACTTCTTTCATATCTACTGTAACGCTGTGATGGCTAGTGTTGATTTTCTATGTTGTGGTGTGCTGGGATAGCAACATCACTTCAAGAGAGACCCACCAAATACATAAGCTAATTAAAAGGTCAAGGTCAGTTATAGGACAGACACTGGACTCCCTGGAGGTCGCAGCAAAGGAGACAATTAAAACAAAACTGAGTGCAATTATGAACAAAGCTGCACATTATCTCTCTGACACACTAAACTGAGTGTCTTAAATTTTCCTCAGGGTCATTAAAGTTATCTATCTATCTATCTATCTATCTATCTATCTATCTATCTATCTATCTATCTATCTATCTATCTATCTATCTATCTATCTATCTATCTATCTATCTATCTATCTATCTATCGCCAACAAACTATTCAGCAGAAGTGTGTCAAGAAATGCTACTGGGGCTCCTTGATACCAACAGCAATACAGTTGCATAATGCCTTACTGTGACAGCCAAGTCAGAACCTTTCTTTCTTTTTAATTTTTTGCTTTATAGTCATTCTAGTAAATGTTTAGGCCTGTTGGTGTGTATGTTTGTTTATTTATTTATTTCCCCTTGTAGGACAAATAAAGTTCTAACTAACACAGAAAATTATTGCATAATAGACTCTGGTATAACAAAAAGGAAAATATATGGGAACTGTCATCCACTGTGCAATAGGAAACCAAAAAAGTGTGGAAACTAAATAACTAAAACTTTCTAAACAGAACAAGGCATGTGGGAAGGAACACTTCAGCAATACCAAAATGCTTAACTCCTGTTTTTATTTACAAAGCTGTACTCGCTATGTAATTGCTGATAGTTAATACAGATGAAACAGAAATAATGTGCAGATACCAAAGTTGCTCTTTAAAATAGGTTATGTGAAGGATTAAAACAACCAAGAAGAGGAAACATTAATGGAACATGGGTCAAATCGTGATGAGAAAGTTGTTGAGAAAGTAAGGAAGCCATCTTCCCTAGAACAGAGAGAGCATTGCCCAATAAAGACAATCCCACCATGGTATCCGGGCATTTTTTGATTGATACTGAAAATTTCCAAAGGTTGGAAATTCACCAATAAATGACAGACAGTACAATGAACATCTTATATTTATAGCGCCACCTCTGCGACATCACAAGCGCAACACTCAGGGTCACATGATGCTTTCGGATGACCTCATGTAAATAAAGACAGTCATAAAGTTTACAAAATTTGAACTAAATTAAAATGAAAAATAAACCTCAGAAATGAAATAGTCATGTTTCATAATACTCAAGAAAATACATATAAGAGTGTTTAATATTTCTGCATTTTTCTATTAGGTCTTTTTTTATGTTAACTTGTAGCCCTACTTAAACTACCTTCCTACTGCTTGCAGTATCTTTACTTGTGACGCCATCTGTTTTGTATAAGAAGCCCAGTCGGTAAGTTTATGGCTTCTTGGCATGAGGCGACAAACACATTTTTGTTATCAAACTTTAGATCAGGTAAACTGAATTATGCATTTTTGCACTTTAACCTTTAACAGGTTCTGACATTCAAAAGAAATAAAAGAATAAGCATCCTGAGTTAGCATGGTAAGATTAAGAAAATGCATAATAATGAAAGTGTGCCAGTACATGGAAGCTTGTAGTGCTACTAAATATATTCTGTAGGTGTCATAATCTTGAGATACCTTCCCCCTTAAAAAAAGTTGGCTAAGCGGTAATTTTTCTCACAAAAAACACACACACAACAGATATGCTTCAGCTACCAACAGTGAAACCGATGATGTCATCAAGTTGTAAGCAAGATACAACTGATGAGAAGAACAAAAGATCAAAAAATCAGCCATTACTACACTTAAGTGTCCTCATAACTTTGTACCATGTCCATACTCACATGTACATGTAATGTGGAAGGTTAATGATAAACATGTGGCATTTCTGGTTAGCACTTTCTTCTTGTCCAAAAGAAAATGAAATCGTCTACAGTACCAGCAGAATTATAACAAATGCAACCATTTTAAGGATTGAAAATTAATATTGCATTATTAAATTGTAGTTCAGTAACAGCAACTATAACTTATAGTAGAACTTCTCAATATTGTGTAAAACAGGAACTTTCTTCTCTGTGTCTGTTTGAATTGCACGTTGTCTGCCACTTAGTGATACTTCTTGCCATTCCTAATGGACACAAGCTGTTCAGAATTTGCCTTGATAAAATCACAGCATATTTAACATTTTTAGTTTTTAGGTTGTAGGTTGTGTTTTTATTGAATGCAGGACATTCTCAAGCTTTATATACATCCCTTTAGTAACTATGGCAGAAATAATCACAAGATAAATATGGTAAAAAAGAAATATATACATTTATCTTGCTTTAACAATAGAATTCACAATACTTAAGAAAATTTTCGTTGTCCCATAAAAGCTGACTTCTTCCAAACAGACCCAAGGAATATATCTTTATCAGCGCAGCGACTGCCCTCTGATAGCCGGCTTTGTTTTGCAAATGTGTCAGTTAGCAGCATATACCCATCCCCCATTCAGCCAGCCATTTGCCCCTTTTATACTTTTTATACTTTTATACTCTGTGTTTATCACTACCAGCCTGAAACCTCTCCCTTGCAGCTCAAGACTGCATTGAAGATTTTATATAGCAAAGGCTTGTAAGGAATTATATAGGTAATTATATATTGTTTTTTGAAAGAATATACATCTTGTGTGTTCCGTGTCTACAACGATCTGTGTAAATGTACGACAAAACAAGAAATGTTAGGTCTTGTAGACACAAAGCAAATGTATGAGTGTAAGGCAGAGTTGAGGTGTAAGGAAGAGGATTAGGGCTGGCATTGATAAACAGAATGTAAGTGTCGGAAGAGGCAAAAGGTTGGCTGAAAAGGTGGATGGGTGAGTGCCACTAATTGACACATTAGCAAAACAAAGGTGGCTGTCAGCAGGTAGTTGCTGCATTGATAAGGACATACAAATTTGTTGGGAAAAATAGGGTAATCAAGGGAAATAAAATTTGGTGGGCATTCTAGTGTTAAAATGTAGCTCCCACGCCCACATACAATGTAGTATAATCATTTATTCATAATTATCCAGTTCGAAGAGAACAGGGCAGTCATCATCCAGTTCTTCAGTGGGGAATGCTGATTGATGAATGTCCGGTCTGGCAGAGTGTTGGCAGCATTGGGTGACTTCTAGCTTCAGGAGGATAGTTTCTCTCCCTGTAATATACTTGAGTTTTTTATGAACCTTGCCAGATATGGGCAACTGCAACCTGAGGTGTGCTTTTCTCAGACTAACATAGGACCTTTTGCACCTGTTCTAATAACTCATAGCCTTTGCAGACCATGAGCCAGGCCATATATTGATCAGGACACATTAGTACTTCTACATAGCCTGCCTGTGTCATGTTTTCATGTGTTTCTGTTCCTCTTCCAGGCAGTTTGTCTCTGTTAGCTGACTTGCATGGTTTCAGCTTTATGGCCTCATAACAATGTATTTGGAATAAACTTCACAGATCACAGTGGCACTCTTCAAACCTATAGCAATACCCATATTGTATCCATTCATTTTCTTATTCCATTCAGTTTAATATAGGATCATGAGGAGCCTTTTAACTATATGGGTAGCATGTTTAGAACATCATACTTTCATAATAATGTAAATAATCTTAATGTTACATAAGTATCCATTCAACAGTCTCTTTTGAATATGGAAATCAGTTAAGTTATGGTAATATCATTTATGACAATTGTCCTTGTGTGAAGAAGTGATTTGCACATTAATCTTTCAAGAAAAGTGGGAGTATCTGTTTCCTAACAATTATCAGCTGTATATAGTACTTTAGTATATGTACTATGTCTCAAATCTGATGGACACAGGTGCAGATTGTTAGGTTATCAGCCCGGTGAAACCACATTTTAATAAGGTTGCAGCTAAAAAAGAAATATAAAAGAAGTGTCAGTGCAGTGTTCTAACATATTCTCAGGCTTAAAGAATATCAACTGATGGGTTATTCTGTCTTCTGTTGCAATCGAGGGAACAATGATGACCTCCATTTGGCAGACTGCCTGTATATAGAGGACCAAGCCCAGATGGTGCAAAGCTTGGAGCACGTGTCATGGCAGGGCTAGGCATCGTCTCCAGGGTAACACTTGGAGCTGTGAAGGAGAAAGGAGATTGTGTTAGCATCAGCACCCCATCTAGCCGCAGTGTGTCATTGTCAGTCTTACATTAGCCTTTCAGGTGATCACAATGTGCACAAGTATGACAATTAATATATATTAAATTAGTATATATTACCTGTTTCTTTATTCAGCATTTTTTACTGAGTTGATAAGTATGTTTAGGTTATCCGTATCAATCAGATACTTCTTATGTTCTAATGATCTAGCTACCATTGCTTGGTGTGCGTTATTCACATTGCATCTTGCATCATGTCTCAACGTATGTATTCGTGTGGAGAGAGCTCTGTATAAGCAAATCCATAATATATGTGCATGCATTAAACTGAACTTCAGCTTGAATTTATTTTGCATTAAGTCATCTTGGCTTACGTCCTGGAAGAAGTAATAGTTTTTCCAAAATAACTCTCCACTACTTCTTAACCTGAAATGCACGTCATTGAGAATGATTGGTTAATCCTTTGCAATTCTGTTTCATTTTCTTATTTTATTTATTTAATGTGACACATACATTATGGTACATTCAGTTGCTTGCTTTTCACACTAGTCATTTTTATTTCAATATTATCTTTTTTGCAATTCCTTTTACTGTACTTAGGCAGTAGTACATAGCATGATTGCTTTTGTTGGTGATTTTGCATAAAGGTTTATGCAGTTTTCATTCATTCATACAACTTTGCTTAGTAGAAAACAGACAAAATGTTTATTCAGAATGTATTTGGTTAAACCTATAACTAAAAGCCAGTAGTGGCTTAGATTAATGTACTGCCAGTACCCTCAAAATAAGAGGGCCATTGTGTAACACACAGAAGATAGTGCATGTCCACTGCCCTGGGGATTTCTTTTGAATTGGCTGAGACATCTGCAACATATGACTCTAGAATCCAGATGCTTTATGCATGTTACAGGCTTAGCATTATAGTATATTAGTATTATATCCTGTGGTCAGCCTCACAAAAGACCCTGTTCATTATAGAACTAATTATGCCATGGGATGATGCTGTTGCTGAAGAGTATGGACAACAAAAGCTGAAGTATTTCAATACAGTAGTTGAAACAAAACAAACGGGCCAGGAAATACAAGTGCCACCTGTGGAGGTTGGCTGCAGTGGTTTTGTGGCCTTGTCAACCACACACCTGCTGAAAGAGATGGGGGTCTCAAGTTGTAGTGGGGTGCACTTGAAGTGCCATTTGTTACTGTTGAGCCCTCTGGAGGTGTTGTGGGCCTATCAATGAAACACCAAGGAAGGGGGGAGCCCACCTAATGACTCCAGTGTAGCACTTACTCTTTCACCCTACTCAAGGAATGATTGCTGGTTACAGTGGGATTGTAAGACCAACTCCTATGAGCTTAACTAAAATCCATGCACAGTGAAAAATATCCTGCCAGGATTCAGCACTGAAAAAGCTTCATTATCTGTATTGTGCTGCAGTTGTTTGCCAAGTTCATCTTTTCATCATACCTGAGGTGTTACCATTGATAATAATGAAATTCGCTCATTAAACATTATCTGCCCCTTCAGTCACGGTAGCTCTGTGTAATTAAGTATATAGCATAAGCTTTGCTGTCACATTCAGATTGTTTATTATTGTATCCAGTAGTTATCTATCTATCTATCTTATGAAATAACATTCAATTGAATTACACTACACATGCCATACAGCAGGCATGTCAGACTCACTACCATTGGTGGGCCGCTTCGACTGCCATACGTGCATCAGCGGGCCGTACTGTAACAAATACTATACTATTATACAAAGTTACTGTAGCTTTCTTTCCAATACTGAAAACTTTAAAAAATGTAACACTTAAAGTTTAAAGAAAAGCAATTTATTTACATGCAGTCTCCATACAACAGTGTAGAATTAGAGTCTTAACCTCTTAGCTAGGTCCTTATTATATTACTAGGCTCACCTGCTTTTTAAGGCGACCGACTTTTATCCTCAATTTGTGTGTGCTCCATGTGTACATCAGGCATGTAAGTGTAGAGTATGAGAACATCAAAGTGCCCATTCATAACATCTCCCAAAAACCTAAGTTTTTTTATCCCCTCGAGTGCCTGTCCAAACTTGGAGTGTAGGACTCCATAATAATATACTTGAAACTCATAGGGGAACAATTCTCCTGCTGCCATTAGCTCAGAAATGGTACCATAAGTTTGAGACTTTGACATTTCAGTGAGATACTGAAGCTCATTTGTATAAGAGATTCCTGACGGCATCATTGTAAATGGCTGAAACCTTGACCGATTACTTAAAACATGTCGTACAATGTCAGCCCGAATCTGTACCGCTAAAGACAGAGTTTCATGCACTAAATAAGCTATAGATGAGAATAAGCAAGCACCATCTCCGCTGATATTTACTACGCGGTGAGGCATTTGTACTCTATCAACATTAATTATTTCCAGAGACATAATTTTGTCTATTTTTCCAGCGCATCGCGCACAAAAGCAAGGGAACGATGGGAGCACCAGAACTCTGCTCACATCGCGTCGCTTCGTACCGCAAGTAGTAAGTCTGTGCTAAGCGGAATACCGCTATGCTTTGCCTCACGGGACGGAAGGACAATCCCGATCGCTTTTATATAGTGTCTTGATGATTGATATTCATTATATTATATTCATTGCTTATATAGGAGCCTTACAGTGTGAGATTTATTTCTTTTGTCCCGACACTTGGCATCTCTTGTTAGTAACCAGTTCGTCAATATCAGGCTTGAAATCTTGTGCAGCTGCAACTTTTATGAGGGATGAAAGGTGCTCGACGGTAAGTCTTGAGCGATGTGGGGTTTTGGTAGCTTTCATTAACAAAAACAATTGCTCACAAAGTTAAGTGCAAAGTCCGAACATTGACAGTACTCTCGATGCCAACTTACGGATCTGCACATACGAGGGTGGCAGGTAAGCATACAAGCCTGGCACACCAACTTCGTTGTATTTTGCCTTCAGAATAGAATCTGACTGCACTTCAATCAATTCCATTTGGATATTCTCAGGCGCATTCTCAACGTTGTAAGAGAACAGCGCAATGCCCTGCTTGTGTGAACTGAAATCACGAAAATGCTCACTGAATTCATTGCTCTGTAATTCAAGTTGGAAAACAAATCCTCCAAAAATCAAATTTTACTTTACTAAGTTTATTTCAAAGTTTATATTGTAAAATAAACTGATATGCAAAAAGCCACCTGACCTACAATAATTTTGCAAACTCAAAATCACAAAAATATGTTAATAAACAACTCACCAACTTCTCGAGTCCACTTCAGATCTTCAGCTGTAGTCTGCACTAACTGTTCGTTACAATACTAGCACAAAATTACATGAAACTATAGCAAAAAAACGTGAAAATATGTGGGCTATTACTACTCGTGATGGTCAGTTCTGCCCAGTGGCCAGTCTCAGCAGCCCAGTCACAGTAGTGTAGCCTTAGCAGGGGCGGCTCTAGGCTCGTGGCGGCCCTGGGCAGATAAAGAATCGGTGGCCCCTTCGCCTGGCAATGTCAATACAGTAATCCCTCGCTATATCGCGCTTCGCCTTTCGCGGCTTCACTCCATCGCGGATTTTATATGTAAGCATATTTAAATATATATCGCGGATTTTTTGCTGGTTCGCGGATTTCTGCGGACAATGGGTCTTTTAATTTCTGGTACATGCTTCCTCAGTTGGTTTGCCCAGTTGATTTCATACAAGGGACGCTATTGGCAGATGGCTGAGAAGCTACCCAACTTACTTTTCTCCCTCTCTTGCGCTGAGTTTCTCTGATCCTGACGTAGGGGGATTGAGCAGGGGGGCTGTTCGCAAACCTAGACGATACGGACGCTCGTCTAAAAATGCTGAAAGATTATCTTCACGTTGCTACCTTCTATGCAAGCTGCTTCCTGAAGCGACATGCTGCATGGTGCTTCGCATACTTAAAAGCTCAAAGGGCACATATTGATTTTTCACTGTATGTTTTTATCTGTCTCTCTCTATCTCTCTCTCTCTCTGCTCCTGACGGAGGGGGGTGTGAGCTGCCGCCTTCAACAGCTTTGTGCCGCGGTGCTTCGCATACTTAAAAGCAAACAGCCCTATTAATTTGTTTGCTTTTGTCTCTCTCTCTCTCTCTGACATGCTCTGCTCCTGACTCACACTCCTTTGAAGAGGAAGATATGTTTGCATTCTTTTAATTGTGAGACAGAACTGTCATCTCTGTCTTGTCATGGAGCACAGTTTAAACTTTTGAAAAAGAGACAAATGTTTGTTTGCAGTGTTTGAATAACGTTCCTGTCTCTCTACAACCTCCTGTGTTTCTGCGCAAATCTGTGACCCAAGCATGACAATATAAAAATAACCATATAAACATATGGTTTCTACTTCGCGGATTTTCTTATTTCGCGGGTGGCTCTGGAACGCAACCCCCGCGATGGAGGAGGGATTACTGTATAGTATCTTATGCACGGCGGATGGCCACATCCGTTGCGGACACTGCATAGCCACCTTGTGCTCATGACACGCTTCTATATGTGCGTGTCCGTAACTTGAAAACCAAGTGGCGGCCCATGATATTCTCATTAAGGCAAAACATTATAATACTACATATAGCTTACTGCTCCGACTCTGGCGACATTTGTAAATACAGCGTACTAATTAACAAGAAACAAAATGTTTTTCAGCCACATTGCCGTCGGCTGTATCGTTATTTTCTCTTTCTGTTTTATATTCAATATATATTGGCGTGGCGGCCCCTGGGATTTGGCAGCACTGTGCAGGTGCACAGTTAGCACATGCCTAAGGCCACCCCTGCTGCAGCCTAGCACTTCAGTTGTGACGCTGCGGCTCATTAACTTTGGTCAAGGCTCATGGCTATACTAGCAGATGACATTTCCAGTACCGTAATGCCATGGGAAAACGCACTTTTGTCAGAAGGCAGAAGTAAGAAAAGTCAATAAGTAACACCGAGGATGCAGAATGATTCAATCACAAACGATAGTAATCATTTTGTACAAGTTGAGTGCTAACTAGGATCTGTCATGCGGGCCGCACGCGGCCTGGGGCCGCGTGTTTGACATGCCTGCCATACAGCACTTGGTATTTGCATCTATATAAAAAATTATTCAAATAATGCATTAAAAAGCAGCAAAGATGAAATATATATTTCAATATAATCTGTAAAAAGATTTATAGAAGAGATATATCAGTGTACATTTGAAAAAGATTGAAAAAATGGTAAAAGTCAATATGATACCAAAATAAAGCTCTTGCCATAAACCAGTACAGGTAAAGCACATACAAGGCCATATAGCTACAAAGAGAATATTTGCCTTTTGGATGATACCTCATGACCTTTTTTAATGCCTATTATATGCTAAATGGTATAGGTTTTGATGGTTTATAAGAAGATTTGTTTATAAGTAGTTGACAACAGCTGTCATTTAGCTGATAGCTAAGCCGTCCAGATCCCATCCAGATACTTGCTAAAGGTGGTCAAAGTTTTTACTTCAAATACATGCTTTGGTAAGTTGTTCCAGATTCTCACAACTCTGCATAAAGAAGTGTTTCTTGCCTTCAGTCTTAAATGCACTTTCCCCTAGTTTCCACTTGTATCTTCGAGTACATGATTCACCATTCAGTTGAAAGAATGTTACTGGATCTGTTTTACCAAACCCTTTGAGAATTTTAAAGACCTGGATTAGGTCCCCACATCGTCTCCTGTGGTCGAGACTAAAAAGGTTTACTTCTCTGAATCTGTCAAAATAGGACATGTTCTTATGTTCTGGGATGTACTTAGTTGCTTTCCTCTGAACAGGTTCAAGTGCTGCTATATCTTTTTTGTAGCGTGGTGACCAGATTTGCACACAATATTCCAGCTGCAGTGTCTCTAGGGCATTATATACTACTATAGTGCATGAATAACATCCCTCAGTTTAACTATATAACCTAATGTTTTATTTACCTTTTTACTAGCATCTACGCATTGCATAGATGATGAGAATATTGTGTCAGCTTAAACTCGTAAATTCTTTTTAGACGCTGCTTCTTTTAGGACAGTGTCTCTCATCTTGTATTTGTAATTGATGTTCCTTCTGTCCATATGTAGTACTTTGCAATTTTCTGCATTAAACTGCATAGAATGAGATAACATGAATAGATAAAAGATAGGGTGAGACGAAGATGGAACAAAGGGCTACAAAATCTTTTAACTACTTATACAGGAATGTGGGATACCACCATATTTCAGAGTTGTTTATATTTCAGTAAACCCACGAGTCATTTAAAAGGAATAGTGGTATTTTTAAAAATCCAAGTGTGTGTTATTTCAAATAAATCATAGGTTTCCATGTTGTATGTTCTCTTTTTTTATTAGTAAAATATGCTATTTGCACATGCATATGCTGAGTCAAGTAGTATGTCACAGCTAAGTGAATATGTTCTCCTACATCAAGCCACATACAGTGAAAGATTTATCATCATTTGATAGCTGAGGTTCAGAGCATTCTAATGATGTATAGTTGTCTGTGATGGGTGATTCATATTACATGTTACAACCACAGTATCTTTAAAAAACAGGATTTAAACTGTGCATGACAGCTCATCTTTATGCATTGTCATACACAATGCTTCTGTCAGAGTGCTTGAGGATTATTTAGTTAATGCATAACAAGACCTGAAGTTTGTACTAGGGATAATATTTCCTTAAAAAAAAAAAAGAAAACATGTAGTTGAGGTGTTCCTAGAAAAGTTACAGAACACTATTAATACAACAACAACATTTATTTATATAGCACATTTACATACAAAAAATGTAGCTCAAAGTGCTAAGAATTAAAATAAGACAACATTAATTAACATAGAATAAGAGTAAGGTCCGATGGCCAGGGAGGACAGAAAAAAAAAAAAAAAAACTCCAGACAGCTGGGGAAAAAAATAAAATCTGCAGGGGTTCCAGACCACGAGACCGCCCAGTCCCCTCTGGGCATTCTACCTCACATAAATGATCAGTCCTCTTTGTATTTAGGGTTCTCATGGAAGGACTTGATGATGATGGTCATGTAGACTTCTGGCTTTTAATCCATCAATGTTGGAACATCATGATGCTGTGAGTAGATGGTGGTGGCACAGGCCGCCACCACAAAGAAACTGGAAAAAGAAACAAAAGAGAGAGTAGGGGTTAGTATGAATTTTAGAGCCACCATGAATAGTTATTATAATGAATTGAATATACAGAGTATCAGGATTAAATTAAAGTGAAGTTATGAGAAGGCCATGTTAAAGTAATGTGTTTTCAGCAGTTTTTTAAAGTGCTCCACTGTATTAGCCTGGCGAATTCCTATTGGCAGGCTATTCCAGATTTTAGGTGCATAACAGCAGAAGGCCGCCTCACCACTTATTTTAAGTTTTGCTCTTGGAATTCTAAGGAGACACTCATTTGAGGATCTAAGGTTACGATTTGAAATATAGGGTGTCAGACATTCCGATATATAAGATGGAGCGAGATTATTTAAGGCTTTATAAACCATAAGCAGAATTTTAAAGTCAATTCTGAATGACATAGGTAACCAGTGTAGTGACATCAAAACTGGAGAAATGTGCTCAGATTTTCTTTTCCTAGTTAGGATTCTAGCAGCTGCATTCTGCACTAGTTGCAAACGATTTGTCTTTTTGGGTAGTCCTGAGAGGAGTGCGTTACAGTAATCTAGTTGACTGAAAACAAAAGTGTGAGCTAATTTCTCAGCATCTTTCAATGATATAAGAGGTCTAACTTTTGCTATGTTTCTTAAGTGAAAAAATGCTCTCCTAGTGGTCTAATGAATATGCAATTTAAAATTCAGGTTACAGTCAACAGTTACCCCTAAGTTTTTTACCTCCATCTTGACTTTTAATCCTAATGCATCGAGTTTATTTCTGATAACCTCATTGTATCCAATATTGCCAATCACTAAAATTTCAGTTTTCTCTTTATTTAGCTGGAGAAAATTACTATTCATCCATTCAGAGATACAAGTAAGACATTGTGTTAGTGAATCAAGAGAATCGGGGTCATCAGGTGCTATTGATAAATACAGCTGTGTGTCATCAGCATAGCTGTGGTAGCTCACATTGTGCCCTGAGATAATCTGACCTAACGGAAGCATGTAGATTGAGAAGAGCAGCGGACCCAGGGTAGAGCCTTGTGGAACACCATATAGGATATCTTGTGTCTTTGAGTTGTAATTACCACAACTAACGAAGAATTTTCTCCCTGCCAGGTAGGATTCAAACCAATTTACAATATACAGAATATGAAGACCCAGTGTCACAGTTTTGACTCTATTCAGAATGACGCGTGTGCTCACAGTATAACTTTGAAGCACCACAGAGTGAAAATTTACAGCTCAAGTGTCATGGGTTCAGTTATCATACCTGGATACTGTCTGCTGAATGTCTGCTCCCTGTTATTTTTCTGAGCAGTTCTATTCCAATTTCAACTGGAGTGCCAGCAACATACCCACTTGCAGTGTCCTGTTGGGACCAAATCGAATGTCACTAAATCACATCATGCGACTTTCATGGGAGGCCAATCTTCGATCGTATATACTTCCATCTTGCAGAGCTGCCACTGCTCACTTTTTCACATGGGGACTCTGCTATCTTTCCCCAGTCAATTGGAGATAAATGTATAGAAACATTTTGTATTTTAAAATCAGTCACTGTGTTTATCGTGGACGACTAAGAGAGTTCACTTATTTCTTTATCATGAGAAATTCTTAAACACTAGCTCGTAAAATAAGCGAAAATGAATCTGGATTTTTTTCCTCTTTCAGAAAATAGATATTG
The DNA here is from genome assembly GCF_900747795.2 of Erpetoichthys calabaricus. Taxonomy (NCBI): domain Eukaryota; kingdom Metazoa; phylum Chordata; class Cladistia; order Polypteriformes; family Polypteridae; genus Erpetoichthys; species Erpetoichthys calabaricus. The sequence continues at coordinate 234,088,536 of NC_041396.2, read as the reverse complement.
ATGGGCAATTTGTGAACAAATCACTAGTTTTGAGGAATTATTTTAAACTAGACAAAAAACCTGTTTCGACAACGTAAGATGAAACGGGCACGAGTTTATGTCAGCAGTGTATGAAGAACAAATGATAAGAAATAAATAAGAAAGTGATGTAAGTAATGATAATTAACTAAGAGGTTTGGGATATGTATGACTTTTTCACAGTGAAAAATACCGTACACTTAAAAAATACATGCTATCTATGACAAGGTTTTTTGTTTGTATACTGGAGGCCTGTCAGTATGCAACTAAAGTTGTAAAATCTCTCTGTAGACCACATTTTTTGTGAAGACATTCTCACTGTTTGGTAGTAATTTCCCTTGATGTGGCCCATCTTTAACTTGCACCTTCATATCACTCGCCCTTCTGATTCTTGAAAAAGCCACATACAATTGACCATGGTTGAAAACGGGTTCGGCAAGGAATATTCCTACCATGTCAAATGTTTGTCCTTGTGACTTGTTTATAGTCATGGCGAACGCTAGTTTGACAGGGAATGCCCTTTGAATTTGGAAACACATGTAGTCTTTAAGCTTAATTTATTTTGTGTAATGTGCATAAAAATTGCCATATTTTATAATTATGTAGGCCTATGGCAGTAAAAGGGAAAAAATGAGAAATACAAATCTACGAAAAGTAGAAGAAGAAACGAAGAAGTTTTTTTTGTAATGATTTTAGTCCGCTTCACTCATTACTGTACAGGCTTGTACTGTTAGTTGATGAATTTTCCAGGCCTATAGTATAATATTGAATGATGAATGTTCCAGTAAAATATGGAATAGTAATCAGTATAAGTACCACAAACCTGATATACAGTAGGTGTATTGAATGAATGCGTAATTGAATCAGAATGAGTAATTAGGCCTTGAGCTGTAGTTGAAATCGCTTTTCAGGCCTCTAGAGCTTTAATCGAAGTCACCGTTCTCTTTGAATTTCTGCGGCCGTTGGCACCAAGTTGCGAGAATAAGCAGTTTTGAAAGGGCGAGGATGCAAGGGGCATTAAAATCACTCCAGATGGTGTGGTGAACATTCAGTACTTGGTGCAAATAGGCCAGCAGCAGCATGTTTACTTTGATTCAATATTCTTCACATTTCACTCCTCATATTTTTTGTCATACAAGGTTGTGCTTAAAATGAATAATTTAATTAGTTATTATTCAGTTGTTTGTATAAGCACCGCGTATAAAACTTGCTAACACAAGCTTCTTTTAGTTGTTGTTTTTATCAGGGCTTCATATGAAACTGCAAGACCTTTTCTTCTACCAGCAATCTTAACAAAGATTTTTTTTCAACAGATCTCTGCATGGCACTTCCTGATACTGGTCCTTGCAAAGGTATCTTTTCTCGGTGGTATTTTGATGCTTCTTCTGGAAAATGCCAGCATTTCATCTATGGGGGCTGCAAAGGCAATCAAAACAATTTTCTACAAGAAGTTGACTGCATCAGCAGATGTGTAAAAGAGCAAGGTATACAACTAAAATTTTAAGGAGCACATAGTTCTATTATTTTTTACTGTTCTGATTTTATTCTTATTTTTTACTGTTCTCGTATATATACTTATATCTATATATATTTATTTATTTATATATACAGTGCATCCAGAAAGTATTCACAGCGCATCACTTTTTCCACATTTTGTTATGTTACAGTCTTATTCCAAAATGGATTACATTAATTTTTTTCCTCAGAATTCTACACACAACACCCCATGATGACAATGTGAAAAAAGTTTACCTGAGATTTTTGCAAATTTATTAAAAATAAAAAAACTGAGAAATCACATGTACATAAGTATTCACAGTCTTTGCTCAATACTTTGTCGATGCACCTTTGGCAGCAATTACAGCCTCAAGTCTTTTTGAATATGATGCCACAAGCTTGGCACACCTATCCTTGGCCAGTTTCGCCCATTCCTCTTTACAGCACCTCTCAAGCTCCATCAGGTTGGATGGGAAGCGTCAGTGCACAGCCATTTTAAGATCTCTCCAGAGATTTTCAATCGGATTCAACTCTGGGCTCTGACTGGGCCACTCAAGGACATTCACAGAGTTGTCCTGAAGCCACTCCTTTGATATCTTGGCTGTGTGCTTAGGGTGTTGTCCTGCTGAAAGATGAACTGTCGCTCCAGTCTGAGGTAAAGAGGGCTCTGGAGCAGGTTTTCATCCAGGATGTCTCTGTACATTGCTGCAGTCATCTTTCCCTTTATCCTGACTAGTCTCCCAGTCCCTGCCGCTGAAAAACATCCCCACAGCATGATGCTGCCACCACCATGCTTCACTGTACGGATGGTATTGGCCTGGTGATGAACAGTGCCTGGTTTCCTCCAAACGTGACGCCTGGCATTCACACCAAAGAGTTCAATCTTTGTCTCATCAGACCAGAGAATTTTCTTTCTCATGGTCTGAGAGTCCTTCAGGTGCCTTTTGGCAAACTCCAGGCGGGCTGCCATGTGCCTTTTACTAAGTAGTGGCTTCCGTCTGGCCACTGTACTATACAGGCCCGATTGGTGGATTGCTGCAGAGATGGTTGTCTTTCTGGAAGATTCTCCCCTCTCCACAGAGGACCTCTGGAGCTCTGACAGAGTGACCATCAGGTTCTTGGTCACCTCCCTGACTAAGGCCCTTCGCCCCTGATCGCTCAGTTTAGATGGCCGGCCAGCTCTAGGAAAAGTCCATGTGGTTTCGAACGTCTTCCACTTACGGATGATGGAGGCCACTGTGCTCAATCGGACCTTCAAAGCAGCAGAAATTTTTCTGTAACCTTCCCCAGATTTGTGCCTCGAGACAATTCCTTTGACTTCATGCTTGGTTTGTGCTCTGACATGAACTGTCAGCTGTGGAACCTTATATAGACAGGTGTGTGCCTTTCCAAATCATGTCCAATCAACTGAATTCACCACAGGTGGACTCCAATTAAGCTGCAGAAACATCTCAAGGATGATCAGGGGAAACAGGATGCACCTGAGCTCAATTTTGAGCTTCATGGCAAAGGCTGTGAATACTTAAGTACATGTGCTTTATCAATTTTTTTATTTTTAATAAATTTGCAAAAATCTCAAGTAAACTATTTTCACGTTGTCATTATGGGGTGTTGTGTGTAAAATTCTGAGGAAAAAAAAAAATGAATTTAATCCATTTTGGAATAAGGCTGTAACATAACAAAATGTGGAAAGCGTGATGCGCTGTGAATACTTTCCGGATGCACTGTATATATGTATTTACTTATTTTTTGCTCTTTATTATTCCTGATGTATCTCACCTCCTCCTTGACTGTTCTTTTACAACTAAAATACTGGAAGAATCTCTTTGGGTCATCTTTTGCTTTATCTGCTATATTTCTCTCTATGGTTGCCCTCATGTTCTCATCCACCCTATGATTCAGATTAGAGTTCTTAGTCGTATATGCCTTATACAGATGTTTCTTCCTTTGTAGCTTCTTTATGAACTCTTTATTATCCCAGTACAGAATTTCTGAAAATTTCCTACTAATTTCAAATTTAAGGTATGTTATACTGCTCCTCAACTGTCACCACACTTAAAAGCTTATCCACCTTAGACTTTGCTGCATTTGTTCAAAATTTGCCCTAGTAAAGTTGAACTTAACCATTTTAGTAAATGCATCCACACTCTTCCAAGACACTAAGAACTGTATTATATTATGGTCAGTTGACCCTAGTAGTTCAATCACCTCTACACCCTTAATTCTACCCTGATTATTAAAAAATACTAAGTTGAGACAGGCATCACCACGTTGGTGTTTTAACATACTGTGTTAAAAAACAGTTTCTGATTACTTCTAAAAACTCCTGCTCTTGTGCTCTGCTATTTGCAAGGTTATCCCAGTTAATATTCGTGTAGTTTCAGTCCCCCGTGACTATATTATCCCCACGTGAACTAGCTTTTTTAATATTACTAAAAAGATGTGTGTTGAAACTACTATCTGTATTGGGCGGCCTATTAACACACTCCTAAAATAAAGCCCTTTTCCCTAATGCTTTCCATGTTAAATTGAAGAAGACTTGCATTTAAATTCTGTTTGACATAAACTGCAACCCTGCCTCCTTTTCTGTTCTGTATTTCCTTCCTAAAAAGCTCTGTCTCTCTATGTTATATTCATCCACATCTATTTTATTTAGCCAGGTTTCTGTTATTGCTATAATATTATAATTATGCTCCCAGTATATACAACTCCAACTCGCTTGTTTTATTTTTGATACATCTGGTATTAAGGCAAGCAATTTTTAATGTGTTAGTCATTTTTCTTTTGAATTTAAATGTTGGATTAGAATTTACATTACTATGCATTTTTATTTTTACACTATTGTTTGTTCCTTTATGTATACTTCTAAACCTGGCTTGTACTAAACTCCCTTCTCCCTATACCCTAGTTTAAACAATGTTCGAATAACCTACTTGTTCCAAAAGGAGTTCGAATGCCCCATAAACCCATACCCTTCTACCCTACACCAAGATTTGAGTACCTTGCGGTGTTGAGCTTTCTAATCTCCTTAGTCTTAACTTGGATTGGTGTGTGGCACAGGCAAACTTTGGAGAAGACTACCTTGTCAGTTCTACTCCTCAGCCTGGCACCTAACTCTTTAAATTGATTGATTAATGAATCAATCAATTAATTAAAGACCATGAAGGATGCAAAATTTAGATGGTGGGAAAACATCTGAAACTAAATAAGTTATGGTTAATAGAAATAGACAGATTGTACTTCATTTCTCATGAGGAAATGTAAATGCACTGAATTTGTATAACAAATTAACACTTAAAGTGTCACATTAATTCCTAAAATTAGTTCATATAAGCTTACTGTGGCAGGAGATTTTAATTGTGTATTAAACTCAATGTACATAAACACTGACTGCAATATCAGAAACAACCACAATAATTTGCCTTTCATAGTATCTTGGGCCAATGGAGGCCTCCCAACCATACCCCTTTTTCCCCACAAGTATATCATAGTTATTAGAAACTTCTGCCTACTTTCACATCTTATAAATATAATGTATTTTTGTTATCCATCCATCCATTTTCCAACCCGCTGAATCCGAACACAGGGTAACGGGGGTCTGCTGGAGCCAATCCCAGCCAACACAGGGCACAAGGCAGGGAACCAATCCCGGGCAGGGTGCCAACCCACCGCAGGACACACACAAACACACCCACACACCAAGCACACACTAGGGCCAATTTAGAATCACCAATCCACCTAACCTGCATGTCTTTGGACTGTGGGAGGAAACCGGAGCGCGTATTTTTGTTATCTGTGACCATATTCTGGAATTCATATCATAATGCCTCACTAATACAACTCACCACTGGAGACTAGACCTTTTAATACTAGTGGATGAAGATTTTGTTAAATTCATTTAATCTTGGACTGATAATTTCATAGGAATGAAAATACCTCCTGGGATGTCTATGGGAATACTGTGGCAAACACTAAAAGCATATTTCAAGAAGAACTTTTTTTTAATGTTTCCACAAAAATAAAATTGAAAGTATCAAGACTGATCGGGAACATGCAAAATCTCTCAGTGATATACTTTACAAAAAAAAACCTCTCATTACATGCAGAATTTAATATCTTGCTACAGACTTTAATCTCTTGGCCTCTAGAGAAGTAAAGCAACTACGTTTTAAGTCACACCATTCTTGTTATGAGCATGGAGAACAGGCTAGTAAGATTTTACCTGAGAAAATAAACTAATTACATAATGAAGGACTGCTATAAGTCTGTATCTACATCCAAATTTAATGAAGGTCAGGCTTGTGACAATTTCATGATAGTATAGAATTGTGCAAGTCAATACACTTCCACATAATAGAGGAGCTGGACAAACCATTAAGACTTCTTTACAAAGCAGAAAAGGTGCAGATGGCTGTCCAGTCAAATTTTATAGAAAGATGTCTTTTAAATTTGCTCAATTAATGCTAGCTAGAGATGACAATTTACTATGCATCAATTTCCTTTAAAAAATATTTCCAAAGAAGAATAAAGAGTTTTTAAAAATATGCGTCATACAGATCAGTCTCACTATGGAATAAGATGTTACGTTCCTCCCAAAAGTAGACTGTATCAACTAATTTCAGGGTGTGCACCCCTTGGCAATGTCAGGCAATAATGTGAAAAGGTCCTCTCATTTAGAATCTCTGATAGGGAATAGAATTCAGCTATTTACATACATTTTTGGAAACGTTATGTAATTCAGTTCAACATGGTATGTAGTACTGCTCTATCTTGACTGAAATGAATTAAAATCTGTTCAGGACAGGATTTTAACCACAATTGATTTTACCAAGTACTTGCCACTGTAGTTCATGTTTTATAAATGCTGCACACTGGAACTATTTTGGGAAACAATGCTTATGCTTAAACATTATGTGCTTCTCTGTTAGATAGTGTTGAATTTACTGTTACACCTGATCTTCTAATAGCATTATTTGGAGTAAGATAAGTTTAGATTATAAAACACACACTCTGTTGTGATATACTGTACATTGGTTGCATGTTGTCTTATCCTATTCAGCTGGAAGAATTCTAACCCATCCAACATCACTCAGTGGGAAAATGATGTCTTGTATTATGTAAAACTAGACAAAAAATAAGATTATTCTAAAAGGAAAAATTTAAAGCTTTTTGAGAATTTAGCAAGAAGTTAATACTGTTCTAAATGAAAGCCTGTCTGGCCTTTGCATATTGTTTCAGTTAGTGTTTTAAGTAAACTGTACATGAAGACCCATCAGATAACTGGACTGGGTAAGACTAGAGATGGTCTGGGTTCTGGGTTATGGGTTATAGTCTGGCCATCTGTATAAACTGAGTTAAAATATGTCAGAGCCAGGAAACCAACTCATATGCAGCAGTTGTGGCCAACAGAAAGACATTTTTCTGTTTTGGTGGAGCATTGTGTTAGTACCCTGCAGCCTTTGCCACAGATTCTGCAGCAGTTCTGACTCAATTCAATTTAATTTATTAGTATAATAAATACTGTCCGGGCTGAAGGGAGTAAGGGGTCTGTGGCAGAAAAAAAGTTTTATGTTTTTGTTTTTTCCAATAAAAACAGTGCAGCTCAGGCTTTATGTATGTGCATGGTCATGCAGCCCAAGGGTGTTTAATAGAGAGACTGGGCCAGTCGTGCTTGCACGTGAATGCACAATTGGTTCCTGTTTCCTAATTGACTCCAATACACCAATAGGAGTATAAAGGTAGGTTGTAGGAGCAGAGACAACAGAATCAGTGGAGTGTCAGAGCTAGAGAAAATGGCGAAGCAGTTTGGGAAACCCTGTGGCAGAGCTGCATGAGAGCTGCTCCTTTGGTGAACCAGATCACTCCTGCTGCACTGTCAAGAGCAGAAGTAACTGAAGGGCTCCTAGGGATCCTGCAGAGACTGAGGTGAAACATTGAGACATAATCGGGCTCAGTTATGGTGACCAGAAATGGGGTCGAGGAGGGGCTCCTATGAATCTAGAGGATGCAAAAGTATAGACAAGGCAGAGTCAGGCATGGTGCGTCCCGGCAGATGCTGAGGGATGTTGACTAGGACAGGAGTTGAGTGGACTGTTTTTACCAAGGTCTCGGCCCTACAGTGTATTTGAAGGTGAGTGAGCAGAGCAAAACTAGAATGTAAGAGAGAGCACTAGACAGAGGATTTTAAAAGTGATTCAGTGATCTTATTTTATCCTTGGTTTTATGGAGTATTTATTGCCAATATTTATTGCTGATTTTAACTTCCTCACTTGACACTGTTTTTATCCTGGATTTTTTATTTAGAATTATTTACACTCTGATTGTGTGACAATTAAAAGCACAGACACTTTTGCCCCTACTTTTGCTGTTGTTTGTCCACATTTTCCGTAGTCCAACCCAGGCATCACACTGTGATTTACATACTATCCATCCATCCATCCATTTTCCAACCCGCTGAATCCGAACACAGGGTCATGGGGGTCTGCTGGAGCCAATCCCAGCCAACACAGGGCACAAGGCAGGAAACAAACCCTGGGCAGGGCGCCAGCCCACCGCAGGGCACACACACACCCACACACCAAGCACACACTAGGGACAATTTAGAATCGCCAGTGCACCTAACCAGCATGTCTTTGGACTGTGGGAGGAAACCCACGCAGACACAGGGAGAACATGCAGACTCCACGCAGGGAGGGCCTGGGAAGCGAACCCGGGACAGTGCAGATAAAATAAAGCACAGTAAAACTGTAAAATGCAGTGAGTAACACAAAAATATAAAGTATACCACAAGATAACCCATTATAGTAATTGTACTTTTGTAATGTTTTTAGAGGAATTAAACTGGATTTCTTTTGTTTCTGAAACTCCCATGATTTTATACATTTAGCAAGTGTTACTCAGCTTAGATCATATTTTTGTGTTTTAGCATTAACTGAGGATTTGGTCATAGTTGGGTACACACTGTAAACAATTTTGCATTGGAAAAAAATGAATGTGTCTTCATAAGCAAAAGAACTTACATATAAGTACCGGTACATAAATTTGCACATGCTTACAATAGTAATGCTTTAGTCTTTAAGATGGAATGAGGCGATTGGTGCTCTTGCTGTTAAAGTGCTAGTTTTAGTCCAGGATTCAGCAGGAAACAGAAGCAATGATTTGTATGGGCCGTGGTGCTTTAATCTACAAAAATCATTTTTTTTTTTTTTTGTTAAATAATATTTGGGTATATACTATCATTGATTTTACTTTTATGCTACCATGAGCAAATTGTCAAATGTGAGACCATCAATACGTATGCACAGACGAATATGGCATTGTAAAATAGGAAAGCAAGAACTGCAGCATTATGTGAGTCATTAGTAAATTAAATGTCTAAAACAAAATATTCTTGGGAAGAAGTGACATACAAGTTGTACTAAATGAACAGTCTCTACAGGGTTCACCCATTCCAGCTGTTGTTTGTCTGCGTCCTGAACCTAATTTGGAGAAGGTTCAGGTACCTAGTGGATCAAGGGAAGCAAATTATACAATAAAAGTACAACCAGCCCAAGTGAAACCCCTTCCTTAGATAAATGATAAACTAGATTTAAAAATACAATGAATAATAATGAACTTCATGCATTGAAGCATTAGACTTTGACTTTGTAGTAATAAAATAAAAGTGTTCAGCTTTGATGTAAATTCTGAGTTCCTGGATATTTCTTATATTTGCGATCAATATATAATAAATTGTCATTGTTACCAACTTGCCTAATCAAGTATACATACACAAAGTAAACATTATCTCTCTATTTATAAAAAAATAAATCTTGGAAGGTTTGGAAGGAGACGATACGTGATCTTCTTGGAAGACAATTTGATGTCCCGTGAGACAAAGCAGTGAGACAAAAGTACAGCTGCTGTACAGGCTTTTAAATGATCGACACGCAGCATGGCAGCAGCAGGAGAAAGACAGCAGCTGATCAGACCGCATCTCCACAGCGTGCGTTCAGCCCCCACCCACCCCCCTCCTTGACAACGTGAGCGGCAGAGACGCAAAGTGGCTTGACTGTAGCACTCCCAGGGGAGGGATGGGAGGGGGTGGGCGAGCGAAGTAAGCAGGGGGCAAAGCCCACTAGTTTATTAATAAATTAAGCACTTTAAATTATAGTGTGTATTACATTTTTAATACAAATCAATACAAAACAATGCCAAGGTGTACATTTTAAATACAGCCTAATGAGAGCTGAGATAGATAATTACTATCATTTTCATAATGCATGCTTATTTGTGCCATGTATGTATATACTTTTAAAAATTATTAAACTTGAAATTATTCTGCTTTCAGGGGAAGCCTCACTGAAGAATATGACTGGTACTACTTCTGTTAGCAGAGCAGAATTTGGTAAGACTGGATTAATGGGAAATCCAAAATTCACAGATATGTATTTACTATTTAGTTATTATATAGTATTTATCTGTGTAGTGTGATTTTAAAATGATAGTTTGGAACTGGAATTTATCCTTAGTACTGCTGCTGGTAGCGAATAATAAGACTGAAAACTCAAGTGAATAGTTTATCATACATAATACTTTGTATGTCATCCAACAAATGCTTGCCAGTTGTAAGGGAGCTAAAAAAAACATTAATTAATGCTGAATTACTGCAGGAAAAAAACACAATAAAGGAAGGTTTGTCTTAAATTAAAGTTTTAAATATTCAAGATCTATTGATTCCTTTAAGGAAAGCAAAAAAATATTTAAGGTGATATATTTTTAAAAAAATGTAGGCTTAACCCCGGTGTCCTGTAGTGCTTGATTTCATCCCAGTCACATGGCAATACCAAGTATATGAAAGCCACAAAGAACTGGGCATGGAATGCCCCTTCAATAAATTTGGTATATGATCACCATAGTTCACTATGAACTAAGGTAGTGAAGAGGTGTGATTTTATTCGAGAGCTGAATATTGTGAATCAGAGGAGCTATACTTGTTTAGTATTTCAAATGAGAGAAGACCATTGAGTCCATGAAGCTAACTATGCCAGTAGTTTCTTTAGTACTGCAATCTCCATGTTCAGTCAGTGTTCCCTAAATCTCAAAACACCTCTTTCATGTTTACTTTAAATTTTTTGGTTTATTGCTGTTACATTTAATGTTCAAATGATTTCATATATTGTACTTTCTTTTGTATGTCACTGTAAAGCCCAATTTCTATCTATCTATCTATCTATCTATCTATCTATCTATCTATCTATCTATCTATCTAGTAAGTAGGTTGACGGACGGTAATAAAGTTTCACTAATTAATTAAATACATGAACAACTTTAGAAAGAAAGAAAGAAGAAATTTGAACGGTGTGTGCCGTGAAGCTCTCGAGTGGTCAGAAGTTTAACCCGTGTTCACTGCAGGCTTACAGAAAGTGAGAGGCTTTCACAGATAGCATAGGTTTATAAAAGATTATTTACTCCGTCTTGCTCAGTTGTTTCTTTATTAGCTGATCTAACCAAATGTTTTCTTGAAATGTGACAAGATGTCAGCAGGCACAAATTCTTCTCACTTGTACTTTCTGGCTTACAGTACCTCTGTATTAAAGCCAAGACCAGATGGTTCCAAAAACAGTTTTTACTAACTTGGGCATTCTGATTATCTGCCTGTCATCCTTTAACACAAGGCTGGCAAATAAGGTTTTATAAATCACATTTTTTTGGCATATGCAAATTTTCATGCTTAAATCCATGCAGTTTTATAAAAGTGACCAGCAACATCCATTGTGTAAACGCCTGCAGCACACAGGGCTGAAACTGAGCCTCACAGGGTGGGTTGCTATCACTAAAGTGCTTGTTTGCTTTGGTGTTTAAGAAAGGCACATCATCCAGCTACTCTCAGTCCAGTTCTGCCAGCAAACAGCATCTGCACACGTTTGCCTATGCAAGTCAGTGTTCTCTCTTCATCCACCCCACTGAGCAGCACCCTCACAGAATCTCTCCCTGATTGAATATGCATGGGGACTAGATTAGACAAAGTGTCCAGCCACCAGCATGGAACTTTAAGAAGATGGGCATAACAGTTTCAGGCTGACAGTCCACAGTAGCACATTCATCACCTGAATGAAAAAAACTTGGAAGACTCTCCTATCTGAATATCAGTCCCATGGTATCACACCTACAAGATGTTTGTATTGCACTTTCCATTAGTATGTACTTTGTCATTATTTCAGCTATGTCATTAGGCCGTCGTTTTGTGTGTTTTGTCATAATGATTTTGCCTCATCGCTAGGCATGTGAAAGACGTGCTAGTTGAACATCAGAGAGACCATAAAATATACGATGGCCAAATTGTTAGCAACTTAGGTAAGACTCATAGTCCTACAAAATTGAATTTCATTTATCTTTGGTTTAGAATTGAGTTTTGGTTAGCATTTGAATGTTGGTAGAGATCTTTGCATCGACTTCCTCACTAAACCCTTAAAAGAAAGATTTTAATCATCACCATTCTTAAAATGAATTTCAGTCCTCCTCGGTAATAATTTTGATTTATTTTTCTAATATTTCTCTTTCCAACAGTTAATTCTCCAGATGAAGAAAATGTTAATGAGAAAAATAAAGCTTCTTCATCTAAGGCTGGGCAGGAAATGGCTGAAAAACCATTGCCTGAGTCGGGTAAGAGTCGAGAGCTTTTGTAAACTCTGTTCATTAACTGGCTCTAAAAGTTAAAAGAATTACTGCATACTGATGTACAACTTAAGTTTGAATAAGGTGTAAATGAGACAGCATCCTCCTTGTAGCTCTCCATACCTGGTGTGATACCAAGGACACAGAATTGGAGTGTTTATTTGATAGTACAGTTAGCAAGGTAGGAACGACCATAGGGAGAAAACAATGTACAAAAGAAAATAATTGACTGGGGAAGTTCAGAGTGCCTAGTTTATCACAACATTCTTAGACTTTATGTACCTGCTGGGGTGCTTTACCTACATGCCCACCTTTCAAGTACAACCCAGGCACTCACCCTCATCAATTTTCATCTCCATTGATTACGGCCATCTCACCTCTCCAAGGCTCGAGACTCTCCCTCTCTGCGCTGCTAATGGAGATGTAATCATCCCAGCTTTCTTAGTTATGACTTCCAAAGTGACAGGTATTCATTGAGGTCTATTAGCCCTTTGCTGTGCTTCAATGGCCCCCCATACTCTGTCCTTAGGTAGGTCAGGCACAACTAACAGTCCCTTGCACAATTATTGGCATCCCTTATAAATATGAGTCAAAAAGGTTATAAGAAAGTTCAGCTTTAGCTGAACTACATTAATCTCACACAGAAAAAATGGAGAAATCCAAGCTTGAATTCCTTGTCAAGAAACAATTATTTTTTAACAAAACCACACAATTATTGGCAACCCTGCATTTAATGCTTTGTACAACTACCTTTTTCCATGAAAACAGCACTAAGTCTTCTCCTGTCAACATCTTACAAGGGTGGAGAATACAGAGCAGGAAATCTGAGACCCAGTATCTACCCAGATTATCCTGGGTCCTAGGTCTCCTCTCTTATGCTCTCTCCTCTTCCATTCACCGTACAGGTTTTCAAAGGGGTTTAGGTCCAAGAACTGAGAAGGCCATGGCAGAAGCTTAATTTTGTGTCCCTTTAACTGTTTTTGTGTTGATTTGGACATGTATTTTGGATCTTTGTCCTGTTGGAAGATTCAATGACAACCCAGTTTTAGTTTCATGGCAGAAGCAGCCAAATTTAAATTTAAAATCACCTGTTGTTTCATAAAGTCCACGATAACATATACCCTAACAAGGTACCCAGGGCCTTTGGAGAAATAACAACCCCACCAACATCACAAAATGTCCAAGCTTGACAGGGAGGATCAGGTTCTTTTCAGTATAGCCATCCTTCTTTTTATGCTAAACCTACCTCAAGTGTTTGTTGTCAAAAAGCTTAAAAAGTTCATCTAACCATGGACTAGTTCCAGTCAAAGTTCCAGTAGCGTTTAGCAAACTCCAGGTGCTTAAGTTTGTGGTTGAATGACAGGAAAGACTTTTTTTCAGGCATGCCTTCCAAATAATCTGTTGGCATGGAGGTGATGTCTGATGTTAGTTTTGAAGACTTGGTGAACCCAAGATGTTACCTTTTTCTGGTTTTCTGCAACACTTATCTTTGCAGATTTTTTTTTAACCTTTTTTTACCATACTTCTCACTGTGCGTGGGAGCAAAATAAAGTTGTGTCCTCTTCTGGGCAAGATACTACCAGTTGCAGTTGCTTTGAACTGTTTAATTATTGTCCTTGACTGTAGATAAGGGAACTTTCAGGCAAGTAGGATTTTTTTATAGACCTCCCCTGACTCATGAAGGTCAACACACTTTTGTCTTATTTGATTTGTGTGTTGTTTCTTATCTTTCCCATGCTGATGAAGGAATAAGGGGGATTTGGCATCTGCGTCCCCTTATATTTGTACCCCAGAGGCACAGATTACTGCTTGAAAGTTTCTACAAACTGTGCTCAACTTAAAAAAAAGTTAGTTATATATTGAGAAAATGATTCAGATACACTTTGTTCATAAGAATTTCTAAGGGTATCAATAATCGTGGCACATGAGGTTTTGTTAAAAATAATTATTTCTTGATGAAGGACTATTATTTATCAGAATAAACTTCAATCAAAAGTTGTATTTCTCTCATTTTTGGAGTGCAAGAGTAAGGTTATTTCTAAAAACATGATTTTTTTTTTTTTTTTTTTAACAACCCTTTTTACTGACCTAGAGGTGCCAGGAACGGCAGAGGGGACTGAACATCTACACACTAGCTGCCACATACTTCTGACTTCTGTTTGTGTGTGACAGCCCATATGATCTAACTGCCTTTGGTGCAAAGTACAATCTGAAAGTGCTTTTCACCATTTACTCAAACTGCTAGTCTCCTCTAGCATTTCCTGGAAATCCCTTCTTACACATGTTGTTCAACTGTGAGATTATAGTTGCAAAATTCCAGTTTTCCTTGCCATTTCAAGATTCTCACTTTACTTTCCCTGCTACTTTGGCACCTTATACTGTATATTTTGGACATTTCTGATTGTTTAGTTATTTTGTGATTCAAGTTCTACAGCATTGATTACACAGACCCTACATGATACAAACTGTCAAGCTCCGCATCATCAAAGGTCATCAGCCACTTCATAACTTTCTGCTTCTGGCTCATTTGAGACCTGAACAGTAACACTCTGTGCAGCAGAGGTCAACATATGAGGGTAGAAGCTTACATCAGTACATCACAGCAATACAGCATTAAATCATTTATGCAGATATTTTTGATAACTGTTTAAATAATGCAGTGCATTTATGGACCTTGTCACTCCAGGCTGTGTCTGCCATATGGCTTGCATTTTCTAGTGCATATTTACATAAACAAGCAACAGCAGATGGTTAGGGAGTTTTTTTTAAATTTTTTGCAAAAATACTGTACTGTTTCTATTTTTTAATACAATTCCTTATTCTAAGAGTATACTTTGAACATTGTTGAGTTTAAATCTGCAGTTTTTATGAGTTCATGTAATGTTATTCAGAACACATTTGTGCAAGTCCATTGACTCATTTACTTGTTTGCTTAATCTTGTGTGAAGACAGATCATAGGGAGCTGGAACCCATCCAGGCAACATAATATACAGAGGAGCACCATCTGCTCACTTCTGCACAAACCAACAATCACTCATGCAGCCTCTTAAGCAGAAAGTTGGACATTGCCTATCTATTCTAGTAATCTTGATTTTATTCTTTTTAGAGGTTTGGTATGTGTGTGTGTGTGTGTTAGGTTGGGAAACAAATACAATCAATTTAACACGATGACCACTGGACTTTAGCAAATAAAGGCCAAGCGGAAAAGGGTCCAAAAATCTGATTCCTCTAGATAGGAATTAAAACATCAGTTTTCCTAATTTAGGAAACTACTTCTAACCTCACCAATTTTTAAGAGAGCTTCTGAGCTGTTCTGGCTCTTTAGGAGATTCCAGCAAATGACAGAGAATGGCACGTGTATCCTGGCAAAGGCAAAATGTTTTGGAAACGTTGGACAATGAACTCGTTAAAATATACCAATTTGACAGAGATGGAGTACTATTCCTAACAAATCTTGTACAACCCCAATTCCAATAACCCCATCCCAAAAGTTGGGATGTTGTGTAAAACGTAAATAAAAACAGAATACAATGATTTGCAAATCCTTTTCAACCTATATTCAATTGAATACACTACGAAGACAAGATATCAAATGTTCAAACTGATAAACTTTATTGTTGTTTTGCAAATCTTCACTCATTTTGAATTTGATGCCTGCAACACGTTCCAAAAAAGCTGGGACGGGGCATGTTTACCACTGTGTTATATCACCTTTCCTTTTAGCAGCACTCAATAAGCGTTTGGGAACTGAGGACACTAATTGTTGAAGTTGTGTAGGTGGAATTCTTCCCCATTCTTGCTTGATGTACAACTTCAGTTGCTCAACAGTCCGGGGTCTCCGTTGTCGTATTTTGCGCTTCACAATGCGCCACACATTTTCAATGGGAGACAGGTCTGGATACCCCTCTGGGAATTGCGCCACATTGCAGTAGTTCTGTAAATGATACTCCCTCACAATGCAGGTAATGTGCCTCATTCGGTCTCATTACAGTATTATTTATGATACTATTAAAGTGGCAACAATTTTTTTAATATCATTATTATTTTTAGAATTGAAGCCGTAGTGTTAGTATCAGAAAACTAGAAAGTGTCATTATGATTTTCAAGGATACTGCAAAATGTTGTCATCTGTACCATTTTTCAGCACAAGTTGCTGTAAAATTGTGACATCATTCATTCTCAAATGCAAACTCATACTATCATGTAGTAGAAGTAGGATGCTTTATATATATATATATATATATATATATATATATATATATATATATATATATATATATAATGTCATGACAAAGTTGATTTATTTCAGTGATTCCATTCAAAAAGTGAAACTTGTATATTAGATTCATTCATTACACACAGACTGATGTATTTCAAATGTTTATTTCTTTTAATGTTGATGATTATAACTGACAACTAATGAAAGTCCCAAATTCAGTATCTCGGAAAATTAGAATATCAATTAAGACCAATGCAAAAAAAGGATTTTTAGAAATGTTGGCCAACTGAAAGGTATGAACATGAAAAGTATGAGCATGTACAGCACTCAATATTTAGTTGGGGCTCCTTTGGCCTGGATTACTGCAGCAATGCGGTGTGGCATGGAGTCGATCAGTCTGTGGCACTGCTCAAGTGTTATGAGAGCCCATGTTGCTCTGATAGCGGCCTTCAGCTCTTCTGAATTGTTGGGTCTGGCGTATTGCATCTTCCTCTTCACAATACCCCATAGATTTTCTATGGGGTTAAGGTCAGGCGAGTTTGCTGGCCAATCAAGAACAGGGATACCATGGTCCTTAAACCAGGTACTGGTAGCTTTGGCACTGTGTGCAGGTGCCAGGTCCTGTTGGAAAATGAAATCTGCATCTCCATAAAGTTCGTCAGCAGCAGGAAGAATGAAGTGCTCTAAAACTTCCTGGTAGACGGCTACATTGACCTTGGACCTCAGAAAACACAATGGACCAACACCAGCAGATGACATGGCACCCCAAACCATCACTGACTGTGGAAACTTTACACTGGACCTCACGCAACGTGGATTCTGTGCCTCTCCTCTCTTCCTCCACTCTGGGACCTTGATTTCCAAAGGAAATGCAAAATTTACTTTCATCAGAGAATATAACTTTGGACCACTCAGCAGCAATCCAAAGGCGAGACGCTTCTGACGCTGTCTCTTGTTCAAGAGTGGCTTGACACAAGGAATGCGACAGCTGAAACCCATGTCTTGCATACGTCTGTGCGTGGTGGTTCTTGAAGCACTGACTCCAGCTGCAGTCCACTCTTTGTGAATCTCCCCCACATTTTTGAATGGGTTTTGTTTCACAATCCTCTCCAGGGTGCAGTTATCCCTATTGCTTGTACACTTTTTTCTACCGCATCTTGTCCTTCCCTTCACCTCTTTAGCAATGACCTTTTGTGTCTTGCCCTCATTGTGCAAGGTGTCAATGGTCATCTTTTGGACAACTGTCAAGTAAGCAGTCTTCCCTATGATTGTGTAGCCCACAGAACTCGACTGAGAAACCATTTAAAGGCTTTTGCAGGTGTTTTGAGTTAATTAGCTGATTACAGTGTGGCACCAGGTGTCTTCAATATTGAACCTTTTCACAATATTCTAATTTTCCGAGATACTGAATTTGAGACTTTCATTAGTTGTCAGTTATAATCATCAACATTAAAAGAAATAAACATTTGAAATACATCAGTCTGTGTGTAATGAATGAATCTAATATACAAGTTTCACTTTTTGAATGGAATTACTGAAATAAATCAACTTTGTCATGATATTCTAATTTTATGACCAGCACCTGTGTGTATATATATATATATATATATATATATATATATATATATATATATATATATATATATACACATACACACACTTACACTTCTGTCCTACTGTGAAGTAGGACATATTCTTATCATAGTCCTGATTTTTAGTGCGATTTCTAGGAGCAATTCTGAGATGCCTCATAAAAACGGGCTCTGCCCTACTTTCTATTGTATGTTGGGAATTAAACAGCCATATAAAGGATACGGCTTTATAATTACAGGCAGTGTTGCTGCAAATCCTTGTTCTTTCTAAGTATTTGGGAAAAATCAGGCTCAACTTTTAAAGATAACTTCCTTTTTACAGTTACAAGGTTGTAAGGAGGTGCAGCCTACTAAAGAGTACAGCCATAAATAGATTCTAGTCTATGGCAGGACGCACTTGTGGAACGTTTTAAATTTACAGTTGCCAGTTGACCAAACACAATGGTTGATTGGTTGTGAGAGGACAATGGAGTACTCAGACAACAGGTGGTAAACCTTACATGGTGTTTGGCATAAGAAATATGCACGTTAGTCTGTCTGTAATGATTATTTGCACGCTAGAAAAATGAATAAAAAAGTTAGACATGAGGATTCAGCCGTTTAGCCTTGACACACCTGGTTAACATTAAAGAGCCACAATATTGTTTTTTCGGTTTTACTGTTTCCATATTGAAGTAATCTTTGTTCCAAACCCTCAAACTCCATCTGACTTCTGATAACCACATATATCATCTTTTGTGCATCATTTTGCAATCAGGGATCGCACTTATTAGAACACATTTTGTGTATAGTCGGCCTACAACAGAAAGAGTGTAATATACAGCTGTCTACCTTTCCCATCAATATTCACATTTATTAACTGTCAGCATTCTTTTCAACATTTTCCTAGGTGCAGTTTTACCATTGGCTCTTGGCCTAGCAATTACAGCCCTTCTTCTGCTAATGGCAGGCTGTCGCTTACGCCTTGTGAGGCAAAAGCTGAAGAAAGCCCGTCCCATTACATCAGAGGAGTCGGACTACCTCATCAATGGCATGTACTTGTAGCTCATATTGCAGTGAGGCTTGAACCTTGAAACAGTACCATCACCTCTGCTGAGGCACTAACTAAATGGATCATTTTCTGTTTTAAATGAAAATGATAATTAAAAGAAAAGATTTTGTCTTCTCTGTTTATAATTCACTTAAAATGAAGAAAACAAAAATTCAGGTTAAAATCCTGAAAAAACATCATAAACCATGATATATGATACTGAAAATGAATTAAAAATGTCCACCTTAGAAGCTGCAACATCAGTGCCAGGAAACAAGATGTACTGTATTTTCTTAGAAAGTTTTCACAAAGTTGCTATAACCCAGATTGATGGCATTGGTGAACAAGCACCTAATACAAAGCAAATATTAAATATGAGAAGATAAACAAAGCCCATGATCATATGCTAAATATGCATTCTTTAGCCTTGTGACTCCATCTTTGAAAATCTGGGTTTATATCACCGAACCTTGTATGCTTAAACATTTTTATCTCCTTTGGTGAAAATAAATCCTAAAGGGTCCCCTGCTGTGCTGGTATAATCCTGTTATGTTTTTTTATGTTATCTTGAGATGCTGAATGGGTGTAAGACTCAAACGGTGATCCTGAGCTGCCATATTTTACTTTTACTTTAATAAACATATCAATGTGATACCTCATTATCGTTTCTGGTGGTTTACTTTTCTGCCATGTGCACTTCTGCAAAACATTCAAGTACGCTATTGTTATTAAAGTAACACACTGAATATCCTAAAAATATAGGATTGCGTATTTTAGTGTAAGATCTGAAAGGATAGGATTTTATGAAGAGCTAAGTGTGAATTGTTAAAAAAAAAAAAAAAAAGAAAGCAAGCAGCATTTATCGAATGTCTGATCAAAGAAAGTTAGGTCACAGAAAAAACCTCCAGGGAACAGTCATCATGTAGCTGAATTTATTTTCAGGATCCAACACATCCCAGTGTTTGTAGAATAAGCAACCAAGCAGCTGAATTGTGGTGGTCCTGTTACAAAGCATATTTTCAATTTAACAGAATATTTTGAAAAACATGCAAGTTTTGTGAATGGTCATCCTGAAATGATTTCCTAAAATCAGACCAAATCAACAGGGTAAACCATTCAGTAGATGCAACTTTCATGACATTCTACAACATGCAAGTGATCAAGCACATATCTCTGGATAATCTTTATTGACTAAGAGTTCCATGTTTACCAAAATAATTCCTCTTATGCTTTTTCACAAACTGATTGACAAGGGCATCAATCAGTTCTTGTGCTATATTAGCTACTGGATTTTCTTTCCGAAAGGAAATATGTGGTGACACTGAACTACAGTATGTGATCTCAAAGACCCTCTCACCTGAGCACTGGTACCCCACCTGGTTGTATTTTATCAATTCTTTATTCTTTGTACATGTATAACTTCATTTCACATATTGATTTTGTAAGACGGCACTCTAATTATAAGAAGATGGCATGCAGAAATAAGGTAAGTAGTGTATAAACAATCAAATTAGATGTTAGGAAAAAAAAAGATGTGACATTAGACCATATTAGACAGGACAAGCAATCACCTTGTATATTTCACTGGCCAGACAGACAATTTCAGGTTCTTGGGCATTGCAATTTCCTATTCTCTAACATGGGAGGTCAACATTTTGTAGTCAATTCTTTATGATGCAATCAAAGAAACTTAAAGTGTCACCAAAACAAACAGCCGTTCTCTATAGGCCTGTACAATTAGGTATGTAGGGCCCTATGAAAACACAGACTGAATCACAGAATTAATGCTTAAAAATGGAAATGTGCAGAATTTAGAGACTGAAGGGGTGACTGTTACAAAACTTCCCAATAAACACTTGAATAATCTGTAGTTCTATCATTCAAATACAATTTTCTAGTTTGCTGTTTTTGAAGTGAACGCAATTCTTCATAGAAATCCAGTCATGCCTCCATCTGTTTGTGTGCATGTTTCCTGTATGTTTTCTTGTTAAAGGCACGTGAATTAGCTAGCTGCACGAGACAGAAATATCCAAGTGAGCGGTATGAGACAGAAATATCGAAGTGAGCAGTATCAGATACCCTAACTACGTTGAAAAAACTAAGAAACACGAGGTAAACTGCAAAATTGAGGCCACAACAATATCTCAGCGACTTTTATGAATCTGGACAACTTTTCTGCGAGTTTTGGCAGCATACCATAGACTGGACATGAAAAGATTCTTACAATGACCACATCAAATCTAAAACCCATCTCAGAAACAAGCAGAAATTCAGATCAAAAAGTGTTTCCCTTCAGGTAACAACAGAGGAAACAACTGTCAGATGCAAGATGCCAGTTTGTGTCCATGCGAGTCAGACATACCGCTTGAAAAAGTGAAGAAAATGCATCCTTTCTTTATTGGGCATTGTAAACAAGGAGGCACGCTGCCAGAAAAGGACAGCAGTCTTCGTCAAACTCATTTGCCCCGTGTCTTTAAACAACATATGGTCGCCGTTCTTCAAAAGATTTGTGGCTAGAAAATACATGCAGTAGATGATGAAACCACAGATGGCCAAGACCACATAGTTCACATCATAGTGATAGGTGAGTAAACATTTGGCTGTATGGTACTTCTTTTATGTAGGCAGTTGTAACTGTACGTGATGTATTTACTGTGAATCATTTAACTGATTATACAGGTATGTAACCGGTATTAACAGTCTTTCCCTTAGAAAAATGTTAGTGAACGGCACTGGTGGTTAACGGGTTCCCTTTTGAAGTTAACATTGATGTTTCGGGATTTAATAAATGTTTTGCCTTGCGGTGATGAGGCACGCAAGGTCCACACATTTGACTCTTCCATTAGAAACTCGGCACCTACAAACCTGGGCAGAAGAGCAGGCTTTTCCTCAGATAAACAAGCCCTTAAACGCGGGTCAGTCTTTCTTTTTCCTAAAAGTGAAGTTAACTTTCATCTCAGAAGGCTGCATCAAACTTGTAACAGCTCTTACATTTCTGGAGGCCACTCACTGTCACCCTGCAGTCTCCGCTAGAGGATTATGGAGGATCTGGGCTCCAACCTGATGGATGGAACTGCAAAATAAGATTCAGTTGTGCTAGCGTGCCGTTTCATTATAAGGTATGTAAAGTGCCATTTCATTATTGTTTGTTTTGTTGTAGCTGTTACTACTTTCTTACAGTAAAAAAAAAAACAAACAAACATAAAAACCCAAAAATCTGAATCAAGGAAAAATAAAATGGTGAAAAGTGAAAAAAGGGCCCTAGGTATGGTAATCTCTTTCAAGAAGCAACTATGAGTGGTATGCACTGTTTATGAATAATCACTGCTTGATGTCATCCACTGTATATGAATTCTACTTGCATATTGAAATGTAAAGCTCCCCCCCCCCCCCCCCCAACCAATTCACTCTCCTCTCTCAGTCAATCATGAACAACACTACCAGATTTCTTAAAGGTACTTACAAATAAGCTGTGAGGTGCATGAACCTAACCACATTGATCTCATGAGTCATGTACAATAACTGGATGGAAAAAATTGTTGCTTTTGGATTGTTGAAGAATAGTAGTCCCTGTTGTTCTTATATTGCATATTAATATTGATGCTTTATTTGTACAGTCATTAGAAAAAGTTTGTGAACCCCTCTTAATTCTTTGGATTTTTGTTTATCATTGGCTGAGCTTTCAAAGTAGCAACTTCCTTTTAATATATGACATGCCTTATGGAAACAGTAGTATTTCAGCAGTGACATTAAGTTTATTGGATTAACAGAAAATATGCAATATTCATCATAACAAAATTAGACCGGTGCATAAATTTGGGCACCTCAAACTATAGCAAATATAACAACCTCTAGACACCTCCTATAGCCTTTGATGAGTGTCTGGATTCTGGATGGAGGTATTTTTGACCATTCTTCCATACAAAATCTCTCCAGTTCAGTTAAATTTGATGGCTGCCTGACATTGACAGCCTGCATGAAATCATCCCATAGACTTTCAATGATATTCAAGTCAGGGGACTGTGACGGCCATTCCAGAACATTGTACTTCTCTCTCTGCATGAATGCCTTTGTAGATTTCGAACTGTGTTTTGGGTCATTGTCTTGTTGGAATATCCAACCCCTGCGTAACTTCAACTTTATGACTGGGGCTTGAACATTATCCTGAAGAATTTGTTGATATTGGGTTGAATTCATCCAACCCTCAACTTTAACAAGGACCCCAGTCCCTGAACTAGTCACACAGCCACACAGCATGATGGAACCTCCACCAAATTTGACAGTAGGTAGCAAGTGTTTTTCTTGGAATGCAGTGTTCTTCTTCCGCCATGCAAAGCATTATTTGTTATGACCAAATAACTCAATTTTTGTCAAAGCACTTTGTTCCAAAATAAATCTGG
Organism: Erpetoichthys calabaricus; assembly: GCF_900747795.2. Taxonomy (NCBI): domain Eukaryota; kingdom Metazoa; phylum Chordata; class Cladistia; order Polypteriformes; family Polypteridae; genus Erpetoichthys; species Erpetoichthys calabaricus. The sequence continues at coordinate 234,065,123 of NC_041396.2, read as the reverse complement.
CTTGTCTAAATGAGCATTTGCATACAACAAGCGACTCTGTTTGTGGCATGAGTGCAGAAATGGCTTCTTTCTCATCACCCTGCCATACAGATGTTCTTTGTGCAAATTGCGCTGAATTGTAGAACGATGTACAGATACACCATCTGCAGCAAGATGTTCTTGCAGGTCTTTGGAAGTGATCTGTGGGTTGTCTGTAACCATTCTCACAATCCTGCGCATATGCCGCTCCTGTATTTTTCTTGGGCTGCCAGACCTGGGTTTAACAGCAACTGTGCCTGTGGCCTTCCATTTCCTGATTACATTCCTTACAGTTGAAACTGACAGTTTAAACCTCGGAGATAGCTTTTTGTAGCCTTCCACTAAACCATGAGACTGAACAATCTTTGTTTTCAGATCTTTTGAGAGTCGCTTTGAAGACCCCATGCTGCCATTCTTCAGAGGAGAGTCAAAGGGAAGCACAACTTGCAATTGACCACCTTAAATACCTTTTCTCATGATTAGACACACCTGTCTATGAAGTTCAAGGCTTAACGAGCTAATCCACCAATTTGGTGTTGTAAGTAATCAGTATTGAGCAGTTACATGCATTCAAATCAGCAAAATTACAAGGGGATCCAAATCTTTACAGCCAGTTTTTCACATTTGATTTAATTTCATACAACTAAATACTGCTTCACTAAAAATCTTTGTTCAGAAAACACCCCAATACTCAGATTTTCCTAGGAAATGAAAGACATACCACTGTTATCTTTTTTGTTGAAAGTAAACTATTATGCAGGCTGAGAGGGGTTCCCCAACTTTTTCATATGACTGTATTATCTTTGCCCAGTCAAATTCAACAGGACTGATTTTTTTACTAATAACATATGCCAAAATATGCTAAGGATTTCCACACTTCTGTTATTTCAACAGTAAACGAGCAAGGTCCTTAATCTGTAAATTGAAAATTGCTTCAGGGGAGCTGTGCACTGGCTGACTCTGCACACTAATCCCCAGGATCATGTGGAAAAGAGAGAGTATATAAAAAATTGTATTATCAAAAGAGGGACATTAACTTGTTAAGTCATTCTGGATTTATTTGCACCTTAGTGTTTGTCTCATCTTTCACTCGTCTAAATTTACAGCTCTTTAACATACAGTAATCCCTCACTTATCGTGGGAGATAGGTTCCAAGGCCGACCGCGATAACTGAATTTCCGCAAAGTAGGGACACCATATTTATTTAATTATTTAACGTGTATTTGGATGTTTTTAAACCCTCCCTGTATTGTTTACAACCCACCCTTTACTCTATTAATAACAGGGACAACTGCTAAGCAATATGAAATCGGTAGATAAGTTTACACTTACTGTATAGCGAAGTACACGTAGCTATATATGACATGATGATGGTGATGAATATGCTGCGCAGTAAAAATGATGACGATGAAGGTGATAATCCCCTGAATGCAGTAGCAAGAGCACGTTAATGCTGAATGAGTGAGATGAGACTTCCTGGTTAATGCAGCACTCCGTAGCTAAGCCAATCAGCAGCACACAGGAACTTAACTACGTGCTCTGATTGGGTAGCTTCTTAGCCATCCGCCAATAGCATTTCTTGTATGAAATCAACTGGGCAAACCAACTGAGGAAGCAAATACCAGAAGTAAAAAGACCCATTGTCCGCAGAAACCCGCGAAGCAGCGAAAAATCCGTGTTATATATTTAGATATGCTTACATATAAAATCCACGAAGTCATGAATCCGCGAAAAATGAACCGCGAAGTAGCGAGGGATTACTGTATATATATTATTGAATATGTTACCTCAAAGAGTTTTGTCATGCCGACATGGTGAAAAACATTCTATATAAGATCTAATTTAGAGAAAACTCATTGGTCACAATAACAAATTCAACAAAATCATTTATTAGGATACTGAAGGTGGCTGTCTTTTTGATAGCCCAGAATGTTTTGTATGTGCAATGATGCTATCTTAAAATGTTTGGAGAAAATATTAAAGGTAAAAAAACTAAAAAAAAAAAAAAAGAAAACAAGTGAGCTGCCATTATACTCAATATACCCCCATGTTGTCAAAGTTGTCAAAAGATAGCAGCTTATTCTCAGAAGGAGGTTCAGTTACAGCAGTTGGATCATACTGTGCAGGCGACAATGGAAACACTCAGATAAAAACGGTACTAGAGAACTAACACTGTACTGTTTAGCATAGCATCTGTAAATATGTTCATATAGTGGAGGAGGGCTGCACACATTTTCAGTTAAATAAAGATGATTGTGGAGAATGGATAGAGTTTCAAAAAGAAAGCATTTTCAGCCGGAATCCCAATACAAAAGTGGCTCAGCAGGAATAATATACACTACACAATAGTTCATTTGCTTTGCTTTCAAATTTATTTGGCAAAGCAGCACTTAGTTACACTGCTGATAACCACACAGTTTGCGCAGGTTACATTGTAATCATGTACATCATAGTCTGCAGCCAATTAAATACAGATAGAAAGCACAGAACTGCGAGAAACAGTTGATGCAGTGTATAAATAAAGAATGCATCAGTATGTTCAACCCCTACATAAGATATTACAAATAGCAACAATTATACATACCATATATGCTGCCTTGTGCTATGTGTGCTCTATACACATATCAGCTTTACATTAAATTAAATCAGCACTCTGCTCTTCTTGGAAACAATTCAAAGCTGGATGAATGCAGAAAAAATAAATATATATTTAACTAGCATAAAAAAATACATGCCCAAATATGTAAATCTTAAAAGATGCATACCAGAGAAATGTTGTATAATTACTTTTAATTATCTCGCATTAAGTTAAAAAGAAAAGGCTTTACACACTGCACCAGGACTGTTAAGAATGAATACTAAAAGCATTTTGCCTCTCCATCTGCTGATGTTGACCAAGTAATCCACTTTTCTGCTTTTTTTAATATTTATTATAATTAATTTGACAAAATCCACTCATTAAAATTATTAACAAAAAATACACAAAAAGCCCACAAATAACCTCACCTTCTAGTTCTGGCATCTTAAGTAAAATACAGACTTCAAATTTTATTACTTAACTTTAAGGAGTTCACAATCAGCTGAACTGTTTCAATCATTTTTTTCCTTTTAAATGTTAATAAAAAAAAGAAATTGAGAAAAAAAGAAAAAAAAAAAAAAAAGATGAAATAAGCTCTGATATTTTGTGTTTGTTTAGAAGTGGAGCGATCCTTTCTTGTTAAATAGGATCAGGGCAGGCTGATCGTGTTTCACAGTTCATCTCTGGAAAAGAGAAAAAAATAAAAAAATAAAAGGAAAATTTAGATAATTGATAATGTAAATAACACAAAAAGAAATGTATATACACATAAGGCAACAAGGTGAAGTGTAGGTGTCATTATATATGGATTAATGTATGTACTGTACTAGAAAAGAAAATAATGGTTAATGAAATCTTCATTTTCGGTAACTGTAAACACCCTTAAATCTAATGAACTGATGCATGATCATGCATAATCACCACTTTTTAAACATTAAAGTAATTTTAATGCTTCTTATCTAAAAGCCTAGTTCACTTCAGATTCTATAAATTCATGCACATTTTACTGTCCTTTAATAATATTCTTTACTGCAAAGCCTTGGATTCCAGCCACCAAGCATTTCACTACGTATAATGCTGTATGTATAACTTGTATGCGACAAAATCTGACTTGATTGTACTTTAAATATACGGAATTAAAAACTTTCTATTTTGGTGTCACAGCATAATTCTGAAAAAAAAACTGAACTTCAGTGAAGTAGATATTTAATTACTTCTACTAGAAACTGTAAATAACAAAGACTAAAAGCACTTGTAAATTAATCATAGATTAGCCTTCGTAGTTTAAGCAATACACATTGCCTAACTACAGTTAAATCTATATTCTGCTGTAATCCATTTCATTCATCCCCACATGGAAATACAAATTTTGTAGAAGCTCTTCAAATATAAATATCAATGTAATGAAATTATATTTGTTGCAGATATTTATATTAAAAATCTTAATTCCTAATCTGTCATCTGCTGTATGTACAACTACGACAGCCTCACATAATGGACTTTAGACATTCGTACTAAACAGTGCTGTATTATAGAGCAGTACACATTATCGTCTATAATTAGGCAGATTTGAGATACTGTAGTGCCTTTGGAAGACGGAATAACACACTGATGTGTAAATGATGATGCTGAAGGTTGTGTTTTCTCAGTTCAATATTAGGATAATGAGAAAGTTTAGCAAATTCTTCCAGCAATTGTTTTACTAATAACCTTGATTAACGATTCCACCGGCAAACCTAAATAAACAAATTAAATTACTTATCTAATATCTTTGATTAAACCTAAAAAATTAGTATGGAAAAAGTTATTTACTAATTATATATGGCAGGCATGTATGAAACTTAGTCATGATCTCAGAAAAACTATGTTTATATAAATGCATTACTGAAAAATATTTCATATGCAAAAGTTAAAAACAGGCATGCAAATTCACAATCCAAAAATCAACCAACATTCATATTAATACCCTAATCAAAAGGTTAAGCACACTTCAGAAACTATTGAACTATTCTGACTAGAAGAAAGCAAAACGTGATAAATATAATCTCTTAAGATTCACAAATTCCTCAAATTCTAAGAACTCAAGAAAAAAAGTAGACAATTTATTTCAAAATGTACACAATTGCTGTGCACAATTTATCATGCGCTATGTCAGAATTCAGCAATTGCATTTTTACATAAGTTGAAATTTCAAATTTTTGTTCATGCTGGTTTAAGAATGAAAACTAGATGATGACTATCTGACATTTAAAGAAACCCCTTATGCCAAGTGAGAATAATGAAAAATTCAGAAAGAAATAAATACCAACTTCAGAGTAAATGAAACAAATATTTTTTTTTATTTGTTAATTTTTAGTTTGCCAAGTGTAATTAATGATTCTTTTCTTAGTGAAGCATTTTAATGTATTTTTTATAATGCTGAGAACAGAATATAAGTAATTTTTATAATATATGGCAAGACAAGTGGTGTATAAAACAAAACTGCATTTTGAATATGCATTTTAAAAACATTGTCAAAAGACAACTGATTAGAGGGCACCATCTTCAGTGTAAATGGTAAATTCTTTATTGTACTTTGCAGTACAATGCATCTTCTACTCTGATGTATACGTACAGTAGAACACTTGCTATTTGGATGCTTTTTTAATTTTCAAGCAGGATGGCTGCTTGACCCATTGGTCATTTATTTTTAAACCATTCATAGCTAATTTTGTTTTCATAAATGTTCAGTTTTGCTTTCCGATGTAACAAACAGCTGTGGCCCTTTCCCGACTGGGAAGCCAATATATTGGATGGACCAGGGGAGCAGATGTGCACAGGTCACTGCCTCCCCCAAAGTGCTAGATGGCAGCCACTCTGGGTTGCAGCAGCACCTCGGACTCCTGTGGGACTTCATGGGAGTTTGCTGCAGCCCTGTTGCGTTCCGTGGATGCCGCCTGGAGGAACTATGGAGGTTATAGAGCCCTGTTCCATTGGAACAGCATAAAAGGAGCCACCTCACTTCTCTCAAAGAGCCAGAGTCGGGAGGAAGAGGACAACGTTTGCCAGAGGAGTAGCAGAACAAGGAAAAGGAAGAAAAGACTATGTTGCATTGTGCTTTGGTGCTTGGAAACTGTGCTACTGTGGGGAGTGAAAGAAAAGGGCTTCCCCGCTATAATAAAGGTGTTCTGTGTGGCAAGACTTGTGTCCGAGTCTGTCTGTGTCAGGGTTGGGTGGCTGGAGTGCCCTCTGGTGGCCACACTGGTGATTTTAAACTGCAATAATGAGTTTCAATAGAAAAATGAGTAATCTTAAAGCTGTTCAAAAGTGCAACAACAAAATCCTTCCTGAAATATTAAATAAAAGTTAATATACAAGACAAGAATAAAAATTATTTATAGTATTGGGATATTAAGAAGGAATTATATTGGTATTATACCAAAATGGTCAGTTTGGATTTTTTCCTCCCAGAGTTTAATACAGATTAAGATACTTGCATTTAACAGAAGAGTTGCAGCATGCTCATCTCCAGCAAGTCAATAATGAATTCATTTAAAACTTAAAACAATGTAAGTATATTTAAACAAACATCTAATTCAAAAGAAATTATTATTTGTTATGGTATAAACTCAAAAGTGCAGCCAGTTGTCATGGTATGGAGTAGCAAAAAATGATAACAAGCAGCAAATGCAGCCCTTGTAATCTGTCTGCTCCAGTCCACACCATTTCACCTTGTGTCACTCTTGGCAGGGGGAGGGGAAAGATGTGTAGAAATTCACTTCCACCTGGACCATTGCTTTTCTTTGTCTGTTAAAGGCACATAGATCACCCCCATAAGAGCCTTCATTTTGATGCTGCCATCTTCTAGCTTATCATATTGTTCCAGCATCTGATTTCCACCAGCTGGACCTACAGGAAGAATCAATCGACCCCCAGGCTTCAGCTGGTCAAGAAGCTATGAAGAAAGGGGAAAGAAATAAGTAAAATTAGGATCAAATACTGTATTCGAGAACAAAGTGAAAAGCAGTTACCCACTCATACCCGTTTTTTTTTTTTTTTTTTTAAGCTGCCTTTGAATCACACAAGAAATAATGACTGAGACATCTATAGCATAATATCTTAAAGAAAAACTTAATAGACTTTCATTTTTAAAGCAGGTAGGCAACAAGGTCAGATGGAATGTGTAGATGGATTTGCTCATCCGACCCTTTATACAGCATCAGTATATTAAGGTAGTAATTTCACCTACACTTTTCTTGTATTAGTAATCCCCGTATCAAAAGATATTTGGCAAAATGTGAGAAAATGTGACCCTTAACAACTTTTAATTGTGCTCTTGAACATTTTAGAAGTATCTGCTTTCATTCAGATTAACATTTTCTTCCCCCTTTCATCATGTTAATCATTGTAAATGAAGGAGGTCATCATAGTTAGGATGCAAGGCAAGCAATAGCTAGCCATATTTTACTAGCTATAGTACTCTCGTTTAAACAATCCAATTCCTTAAATGTCGACTATTGGTTTAGCACTCAGAAAAATGTGAATTTGGGCCTCTGTCCCTCTCAAACTACTCAGCATCACTTTTGATGAATTCAATCAAATCTGCCCCTTCCTTTTATTTGTATTTTTATTGATTTTATTTGAAGCAAACAATATTCCATAAGATCAGGTCAAACTTAACAAACCAAAGCTGAACGCCCACCCAAGAAAAAACGGAGCGTCAACAACCAGAGTAAATCTTTAAAATCAGATAGATAGATAGATAGATAGATAGATAGATAGATAGATAGAGAGAGAGAGAGAGAGAGAGAGAGAGAGAGAGAGAGAGAGAGAGAGAGAGAGAGAGAGAGAGAGAGAGAGAGAGAGAGAGAGAGAGAGAGAGATAGATAGATAGATAGATAGATAGATAGATAGATAGATAGATAGATAGATAGATAGATAGATAGATAGATAGATAGATAGATAGATAGATAGAGATACTTTATTAATCCCAAGGGGAAATTCACATACTCCAGCAGCAGCATTCTGATACAAAAAACAATATTAAAGAGTAATACAAATGTAGGTAAAAACAGACAATAACTTTGAATAATGTTAACGTTTAACCCCACCCCCTCAAACCCGGGTGGAACCGATGAGTCGCATAGTTTGGGGGAGGAACAATCTTCTCAGTCTGTCAATGGAGCAGGACAGTGACAGCAGTCTGTCGCTGAAGCTGCTCCTCTGTCTGGAGACAACACTGTTTAGTGGATGCAGTGGATTCTCCATAATTGATAGACAATTTTAAACCAGATAAATGCTCAATAAAAGATTTTAAGTTGAATGATTTGCACATTCGGAAATGGAGTGTATTCTGTGCATGAAGCTGCCCCTTCCTGTAAGATAACGCTTTATTGATCCCTGAAGGGAAATTTGTGTATATGTAGACCTTGAACTGTGTGTGAGGCCTGTGATCAGAGGACCAATGCATGGGGGGCCCATTGGGGGTTGTTTGCAGACCTCTGTGATTCATGACCTATGCTGAACAGCCAATAGGACTGTATGTTTGTGTCACTTGTTTTACTTGACTTGAGTCAGATAACTCCTTCCACAACCCTAATCATAACTATAGTGTAACCAGGTACGCAACATTCCTCAAGCATAATGTAAAATGACAAACTCCTCAACGGAGTGGAGCTCAGTAGGTCCACAGCTTGACTCGATTAGAGTTTCTGCTGTTTCATGAATTGTGAGATTAATGTCGCTGACTGGTAAGCTAGTTAACATAACATTATTTGCCACTACACTAAAGCTAGCCAAATAATTAACTCTGTTATTATTATTACTTATTTCCAAATAAACAATACAAGCAATACAATAAGATGCAGGAGTGTCCTTAAAGATAGAAATGCAGTAATATAACACTTTCAAATTTAAAAAAAAATGAGATCTTTTTAAGCATACAGCCCAGTGCTGGTTTAAGCAAATCTATTAAATCAGTGCCAATGATCAGTAACATAATGTGTTTATATAACCCCCAAATACAGTAACAAAACAGTCCAGCTTACTGATCAGAAGATTAGGCTAAAACAGGTCTCTGATCAAATGCTCCCTAAAGTATGTCTTTCTCAGGATTCTCAGAAATAACACAGACTCAACATCATATCTTCAACCTAGGATGTCTATATTAATAATCTGACACATATAAAAATGTACAATCAAATTTCTTCAAATACTCCTGAAATATCAATGACCAAATGCAACAGATTATTAGGAAATAATATACTTAACCAGAAAAAAAGATATACTGTAAACATTGGTCTTTGCAGTTGTATTAATAAATTAAAAAAAAATGATTATATGTAATTTTCCAATTTCCAGATTATACCTTCATTAACAGAGTAGTCCTTATAGAGCAGCGGTTCTCAACCTTCCTAATGCCGCGACCCTTTAATACGCTTCCTCATGTTGTGGTGACCCCCAACCATAAAATTTTTCTTGTTACTACTTCATAACTGTAATTTTGCTACTGTTATGAATCGTAATGTAAATATCTGATATGCAGGATGTATTTTCATTATTACAAATTGAACATAATTAAAGCATAGTGATTAATCACAAAAACAATATGTAATTATATATTGTGAAATATTTATTTCTAATTACAATTAAATGAAATTTTGTCTTGAAGCATGGTGGGTAACAGTCTTAATATAACAACAGTAAACTACATTGCTACATTTTGCAACAGTACACGTAAAAAGCAAACGTCAGTGCGAAGGTTGAGATTGCTTCTTTCTCACCAGATCAGAAATTCTCGGGGCAGTCTTTGCAAGAGCACAACGAAGATCATCTTCCACAACAAGTCTACTTCTGTATTTAGACTTGATAACCAACAAGCTGGAAAACCCTGTTTCACAAAGATATGTTATTGGAAATGGAAGAAGAAGGCGCAACACAGTCTCAGACAGAACAGGATGACTGCAAACGCTTGATTCAGAATTTTGTAACTGGCATTGTAGAGAAATCAGTTCTTGCTGCATCGCTGTTAATAAGTTCAATGAACTCCTCTTGTGCTGTCTCGGGAACATCTTCAACTTTGACTGTGAATGGGCTTCTGGCAAGTGCAAATGGGGTGTCAGGTAGATTTGGAAAGTACGATGAAATTTCGTCTGCAAGCATGTGCAAGTGTTCTTTCACAGAAATTATCATCGTAATCCTTTTGTCTGGTTCAATGTCATGTTCCTCAAAGAAAGCAGATAAGGTAGGCAATATGTACATTTTATTTTCATCCAATTTTTTTTTTGCCAAAGCTGAAGTTTCATTTGGAATGATCGGATCTTTTCAGACAAATCGAGGCATGTTGCATTTGGTCCTTGCAGTGATAAATTTAACTCATTCAAGATGGCAAAGATGTCAACCAAGTAAGCTATTTTTTGCAGTTCACTTTTATCGCTGAAAAGTGCTTCGAACTGCGGTCTTGCTTTCTGATTAAAAAACGTTTTGAGTTCATCACGAAGCTCAAAAACACGTTTTAAAACTTTTCCTCTTGACAACCATCTCACTTCAGTGTGAAATAGCAGAGCTTTGTTCGGCGCATCCAACTCGTTGCACAGTTGCGAAAACAGTCGACTGTTTAAAGTGCTCGCCTTTACAAAACTGACAGAACTTATGACGCTTTTCATTACTTCTTGTAACTCTTGTGGCGGCGTCTTCGTTGCTAATACAGTATTTGCCGATGAATCATACATTGAGTTCCGATGACGTTTGGTGACTCATTCAGTACCAAACGTTGAAATCCAGATCGACATCCTAGCTGGAGCACCATCTGTGCAAACACCACAAACATTTTCCCAAGAGATCTTATGCTCTTTCAGAAATGAACCAACTGTGTCAAATACATCACGTGCAGTAGTTGTCGTTTCAAGAGGTTTGCAAAAAAGAAACTCATCTTTAAATTCGCCATCATTAATATACCTCTCATAAACCAGTAACTGTGAACAGTTTGCAATGTCTGTAGATTAATCAAGCTGGATGCTAAATATTGGAAGTGGAGCAGATTTAATTTCCTGGATTACCTGATCAAGAATATCAGCAGACATGTCATCTATTCTTCTGCGGACAGTGTCGTTAGATAAGGAAATTGCACTCAATTTCGTAACAAATTCGTCTCCGATCATAACTCAAACAATGTCTTTGGCCGCTGGCAACAGTAAATCCTCAGCAATGGTGTGAGGTTTCATAGCTCTGGCGATTCTGAGTGCCACCAAATATGAAGCTTCAACGGCTGCTACGTTTTGTTTGTGGTACTTTCCACCAGTGTCAAGTCTGGCTTTTTTGAGTCCATCAGCTTTGCTTTTAAAATAGTTGGTATATTTGCCAGCAAAGCTCGGATGCTTGCTATCAAAATGGCGTTTTAGTTTGTTCAGCTTCATATATTCGGCTGATAGAACTTCACAACAAATAACACATTGCGGTTTCTCAATTCCTGCTGTAATTATTGAGGTAAAACCATATTGTAAAAAATCCTCACTATGTTTTCTTTTCTTAACGTTCTTCTCTACACGATCCATTGTCACAAGAGACAGATGCATACTCACACACAGGCGCGCTAGAGAGAGGCACACAGAGAGAGACGGATAGAGGAGTGGTGTCTCGGTTCCTAAGACCGTCGGAAATATGTGTTTTCCGATGGTCTTAGGCAACCCCTGTGACAGGGTCGTTCGACCCCCAAAGGGATCGCGACCCACAGGTTGAGAACCGCTGTTATAGAGGAATTCGATAATCATGTACATGAAGAAAGATCCCTTCAGCAAATTCCAGAATCACTATTCACCAGTATTTAATATTCTGGAATTTAACTTGGTAGCACAACACATATTCACATACAAATAGCATAAATGTAAATAAAGTCCAATTATATAAGGAGATATGCAAATGATGTGACAATTAAAGTGTGTGCGATTAGTGTGTATTCACAAACACATACATATATACAGTATATACTGTACATGCACACACTCACACATTCAAACAGTACAGTATATGACAGGACAAATGGATAAACAAGAAAAACAAGCTAAATTACTGGATTGCAAGGACTATTCTCTGTGGAACAAACCATTTACATGTTTATTACTTTTAAAAGATCTAAATCATTTACCAGTGGGGAGTGTTTTGGAACAAGTGATGACCTGGGTGTGATGAATCAGTGATGTCCCTTGTTTGATTACATGCTTTTCTCCCACCCTCTTTTCAACTTATTAAAGAAGCAATGCACATTAAAGAGTACATGTCATTCAAAACAACATTCAAAACTATTCTCTAAAGTAGGTTTTATTACTTAACTACCTTTGCTGCTGACCATGCCAGTAAATGTGCCAAAAAATATTATTGTTATGACATCTAGACAGTAACAGATTTAATATTTGGAGAACCTCAATCCAAACTGATGAAAACAATGATCACCTTAGAAATATTTGGAGAACCTCAATCCAAAATGATGAAAACAATGATCACCTTAGAAATAATATAACGCTTTTCAGAAATACTACATATAAAAGCACTTCTCAAACAAATCTGGAATAATAGAAGCAGTTTTTTTTTAGCAAATACTGGATGATTTGTGTATGGATGATCAAGTCTACAGATCTTGTCTTAATGAAACAGCCAAATTATAAGTGATTCTTTTGTTGTCATCTTTTTTCATCGATTTTGTGAAGATTTTAAAGAAACTCTTTGCCAAAAACATCTGAATTCTACATTAGTATTGTTATGCTGTTGTTTTCAATTTTTTCCCACCTTTAACAAATTCATCTATTGTTTATTTAAAATTTAAAAACTATTGCAATATTGTTTACAGTAGGTTTGAATGAGTGTGTAATGAGATAAACCTTAAGCATAAAATTAAAAAAATAAACAAGAAAATGTATGCATGAAGTAACATTCAGGTGTGTTTGAGGGCTATTCAGACCACCATAGCCTTCAATGGACTGAGCTCAGTAGGTAGGTTCTACAACCTTCTCAGTCTGTTTCAGGGTTGTGGGGGCCAAAGATTATCTCACCAGGAATGAACAAAAGGCAGAAAATAGTCCTGGACAGGACTTTAGTCAATCACTCACAAGGACCACTGTCACACACATAAACACACACCATATTCACACACAGTGACAAAGTAAAGTTTGCAATTAGCATAGCTTAAATAAATAAATAGATAAATAGAAAACCTTTGTAATCAATTCCTTTTTTTGCTTGAACTTGTCTGGCTGTAGTAATTTTCATGAAATGAGACTTGCAAAGCTATTCAATTATGACAAATGTTATGGAAAAACAGAAGTGAATGGCAAACTTGATTACAGTGACTAACCACTATAGTTATCAGGTGAATATTGCACTCTGATAGTAAATTACAGGGTGACCAGTTTTTAAAATCTTGTGCAGCAAGTATGCCCATGCATAAAGCTCATCCTCATTTGCTTAATGCCTGCTTTATCTCATCATGAACATTGAGGGTTTGGGGCATGGGCAAAAAACCCCCCCCACATTTTCACAAATGCACATATAGGATTCCACTCTGTGCTTGATGTGGAAACAAACAAACAACAGCTCAGTTGTCTTTTGTCTGCTTCTTGCTTGCTTCGTAATGCTGTTCAAATTCTTCAAGTTCTTAATTAAGTTTTCCCTATCAGAGTTTTGACGATGCTATTATACATATATCATACTGCAAGGATATACTTTGAGAATATATTGTGAGGATGTTTGTTTTGTTTATTTTATTAGATGGACAGCCTGTTAAGAGTGCAGCATTTTGATATTCTTCAGTTATTTATTGCAACGCATTGCCTGAAAATAATGACCTGGACATCTGGCCACCCTAGTAAATTATAGCAACAGTGAAATAGTGAATCACTATAATATGCAGATAATTGAGCTATGAGGTTTGTTTAGTGTAAGGTAAATAGTGCTGAGTAAATGTTTATTTTCACTGTGTATGGCTTACATGGCACAGGTTACATCATTCTTATGTTTATAATCCTTTGTTTTTACTTGCTGGCATTTTGTACTTTTACAGTTGGTACGATAATTTAACTTACCTGTTACTAATTAAAGCACTGGAGGGAAGGAAGATGCATGCAGAGGTTTCTGCACGTGCTTCACTGGACTTGCTGGATAGAAAATTGCCACCCCACGCATGCTTAAGTTGCCGGCAGTGAAAGTGACTTCCTACCCCGTGCACGCATTCTGCTGGTTTTTCATCAACTTGTGTTGCAGACCTGTTTGCCATCAGTAATGTGTTGGTGTAACTGCTCTGAAGGTAAAACTGAAAACAGTGAACTAATATGTAGTTGAAGTCGCATAGAACGTTTCTCTGTTTAAAGATAGATGAGTTAATTTTGAAATTTTAAAAGATATCGCAACATAAATTCAATTGTCTTGACAATTTTCCTTGAAGAATACATGTGACACATTTCAATAAAAATGGTTCATGGGGGGGCTGCGTTGTTTCAAGCAGATAGACAACCAGACGGACAGACAGGCATGGCCAGCACAATAGATGCTTCACACATTATATGCAAACACATCTAAAAAAAACAAACACACAGACAGTATACCTACACATATAGTTTCAGTTGTAACCCATCGTAAGAAATGCAGAACAAATACAAATTTTCATGAGCTGAAACAGATAATCAGGAAATTCTAGTTGCTGTAAAACTACAACTAATTTAATTATTTTAAATTAATCTAAGAATCAATACTGATCAAAATGTTTTGTTTTTTTTAAATACAGTATTTAGTCTATATTTTAGATTGATATGTATTGTCTTCCCATTAAACAAATCCCAAAATATCTGTAGTAACTTACAGCCTGTGGCACAACTGGTGCAGCAGCACCTACATGAATAGCATCATAGGGTGCTTCTTCTGCATATCCCATTCTACCATCTCCCACTGTAAGAAAATAAACAATACAAATTGAATTTAAAGGGAAGGACAAAGATTCCTCAGAATCAATAGGCAGCATTCAATATCAATCAAATACTCTAGTAATATCAACTGTCACTAAAAGTTTCCGAAACAAATTAAATAAATAAATAAATGTTATTTACTTACCCCATGTAGACTGTACTGATTACAAAGAAAAAAAATGTATCTCATATTATGCAGAATAGAAATAAGAATGTTTTAAGATATAATACAAGCCAATGGTGACCAGTGCTGTACAACTGCAAACAATGTGAAACATGTCCATGGGAAAATAAATCTCCCATTACTCATGTTGCATAATCCACAAGCCAGTTACCCAGTCGTATGCTTAAAATATGCAAAACACATGTATTTTTTCCTAAAATATTGTTAAATAGACACCATCAAAAAAATTTGTGCTTATCAAAAACAGAAAATTCAATTTACATTGGACTGAGGTTTTGAACTGATGAATAGGATAAGAAAGGATAGGATAAGATCCTCGTGTGCACTACCGTCAACTCCATGGCAGGATTCTGGACAATATTATTTGCCAGACACAGACCAGATTTCAAGACCACGAAAAACTGATGTTTGTCACGCTCCTCGACCCCCAGAAGTTTCGGGAATACAAGAAAAAATTCCCGCATGCAGCCTTCTCCAGTTTAACACAGAGCCACGGAGCACTTTTTAATCTGTCTCGGCTAAAAACAGAACTGACTGTAAGGTATGCCATGGATGATTTTGCAGGAAAATCTCCCGCTGATCTCCTTGACTTCCTTCATCAGAAAAATCTGAATGAGAGCATGGGGCAGCTGTACACATTGGTATGTTTGGCGGTGACCATTCCCGTGTCCACTGCTTCTGTCGAGCGGACATTTTCAGCCCTAAAGCGAATTAAAACTTATTCCAGAAATACGACAGGGCAGGTTCGACTTTCAGCATTAGCTTCGATGGCGATAGAAAGGGACTTCGTGATGGAACTGAAGTGCACGGATAATCTGTATGACAGAGTAATTGAACTGTTTGAGGAAAGAGAGGAGGATGGATTTTGTTTACAAATAATCCGAATTTTTGGTGAGTAAAATGTTGCGATTTTCCTAAATAATATTGCAAGTTTATGACTTATCATTGATGTTTTTTATGTGTGTCGCGGCTGTAGCTGCAGTAGAAAGGAACTTGTTCACCCCTGGTTTGTCTATTCAATAAAGGCATTTATTTTGGCTACAGGAGTTCTCTCTGCGATGCAATGGCTCTTTATACTGTATTTCTGCATATTAAGATGGTTTTTATAACCATAAATTAGTTTTTGAGGGGCGGGTTGATTCAGACGGAGCACTACTGAAGGCCTAGGTGTGAAATGCACGGTCCGCCACTGGTTTAATGATGATGTGACACAGGACAGAAGCAGCCGAATGAATTCTGAGGTGTTCAGAGACATACTGTCTGTTCAAATCCAGCTAAATGCAGTCAAATTGATTGGGCGGCGTTTCATGATGCAGATGGAAAAAGACCCAAAACATACAGCCAAAGCAACCCAAGAGTTTATTAAAGCAAAGAAGTGGAAAATTCTTGAATGGCCAAGTCGGTCACCTGATCTTAACCCAACTGAGCATGCATTTCACTTGTTGAAGACTAAACTTCAGACAGAAAGGCCCACAGACAAACAGCAACTGAAAACCGCTGCAGTAAAGGCCTGGCAGAGCATTAAAAAGGAGGAAACCCAGCATCTAGTGATGTCCATGAGTTCAAGACTTCAGGCTGTCATTGCCAGCAATAATACTATTACTTCAAGACTTCAAACACTGGTGCATTATACAGTATTCACCAAATAAAAATAAAATAAAATAAGTGCAACCTGGTGATGACATCTTTACCAACTGAACCATCATTAAGGCAAACTGCATTAATATGGATCTTGCTTCAAGCTAAGCTATATGCATAAATAATAAAACTGCAACTTGCATTTATAATGCTATTTGTGGTATAGCCCTACGGAAGCGTATTAGGGCCACGGTGAAGAAAAAAAAAAACTACAGACACAGTGAAGAAATAAAAAAACTATATGTCGAGAATAAGGTCGACTTGTTGACTTTATTCTCGACGCTTATGTCAAGATTGAAGTCGACATTTCCACTTTATTCTCGCCATTTATGTCGAGATTAAAATCGACATTTCCACTTTAATGACAAAATAAACTATGAGAATAAAGTAGAATGTCGTAAACTAAACTTCATCCTAAAATCAATGTTTAATTCACTAGATTTTCTTAAACCCCGGCATAAGTATTGTAGCACATTAAATACTTTGTGTTAAGTGTTCCCCGACCCAGTTAATTGCTACGCGCTTCTTAAACTGACTTCCTCTGCACTAAGAGGAGGCGCAGGCAGCGATCGCTGCACAGAATTCATTCACTTTATGATATTCCTGCCCTCTGAAAATTTAGAAAGCCAAGATAAATACTTGATATGATTTTCATGATGAAATGCATTAAAGCAGGTATTAAACATGCACAGTAGTGTGGCAGTACTGCTGCTCCCTCGCAGTAAGGGGTCCCCAGGTGTACGTTCAGTGTAGAGAACTTTTTGGCAGGTGTGACAAGGCTCCAAAAACTGGATGTATGAATGGGTATCGCACAGGTTTAACTTAAATATTGTGTAAATGTTGGGTTCATGATCTGGTGTTCGGAGACCCGAACACAGAATTCAATGGATGTTCTTCTGAGTGGGCTTTCTTTATTGCATGCGTGCTGTCTCTGTCTGACGTACCAAACCCCCAGTTCCTATCCTTCGTTTTTCTTTCTCCACATAACCAGTCACCACACAATAAACGTCTTTGTGAAATTAAAACTAGTTATAAACTTCGTTATACATGTTTAATTATGCCATCCATTCAGGGTTGCACCCATCCCAGCCTGCATTGTGTGCGAGGCAGGAGGAAATCCTAAACGGGGCACCAGCACATCGTATTATTTATTATTAATGGCATTGGACAATATAATCATTTGTTTACAAAATCATCTGCAAAACAGGAAATTTCACTTTTTTCTTTGCATTAATAATGATTACAACTTTTGCAAAGACCATGTTTAGAAAGTACATGGTATTTAAGAAGGTACACCATAATAATCTTACTAAATTACTAGATATTACAGAATTTTAATTACATACGGAAAAATAGTGTTTACCCTTTAAAGAACAAAACAGACATAATTAACAGGTTAAAAAAAAAATACATAAAGTGAGTTTTCAGTACTACATAATAAAAGACGTTAACTTACCGATCAGTTTTAGTCTTCCTGTTGAAATTAAATTGGGGTCATCCTTTTTGACATTGTTTATAGAATCATCTACTAATTCTTTAATGTGATCAATTCCTATGACTTTACCCCTGGGACCAACCTGTAATATACAAAGTAATATGTTCATGGCTTTTTTTTTTTTACCATTTCATGCAAATAAATATGTAAATCAAGTTTATACTCCTGCTTTTTCCTAATATGTATCACCAGAATCTAAAGACCAGGACAAATGTACAAAATAAAGAACCATTCCATGGACAAACATACACTGAACAGGGCATAATACTCTTCCAATTACAAAAAAAATACAAATTGGCAGATACCTAAGGGGGACTCTGTTCAGCCTATCAACAGTGTTATGCAATGTAAAAATAATGTCCTGCAAACTAACTTTGAGTACACTGTGAATACTCCAAAATCTAAATTTAAATTTATTTAAAAAGACAAAAAATAATATACTGTAAGTATAAACTGGACTGTTTTATGAATTGGCCTGCAGGAGCCCAATACTAAAACTTACTTTTTTGTATGCAGAATGAAACTGGAAAGACCAGCAGTTTTTCAAGACCAAAAAGCTAAATTCTAATGCTCCAATTTTTCACCCATGGGAGATACATAATTATTTTATTTCTCTGAAGTAGTACTTTTCATTACTTGCACATAGAAATACATTTAAAAATAGAAAAAAATAAAATACCAAATGTATAGCATAAATATATATTAAATGAACTGCTGTATAAAAGATGAAACAAGTGCTTCTCCTTAGGAAAGGACAAACACAAAATACCCAAATCGCACAAGTCTGATAATAGGAAAAATTAAACAATTGTACAAATAGGAATGTACAAGTCATACTTGATTTTCACAAAAGTACAGTGAATGATGTAAAAGAAATAAAAGATTATACCCTGCTTAAGCATACCCTACTGTATATCATTAAAACCTAGATGACTAGTGTGTGGTTGCAGCTAAGCAATAAAATTCTATTTTACAATATATGCAAAAAATATCTAGTCAGTATCATCTAAAAGTAGTTAGAACATTTAAAGTTTTCAAACAATACCAGATTACAAATAATCACAAAAAAGAGTTGTTCTAAAAGTTTGAAAGTTATGACTTAACTTATTATTTATTAGAAAGTAACTGTGATGGAAATTATTTTATGCATTAAATATTTATTTTATATATATTTATATATCTCTCTCTATATAAAAGAAAATCCTGAAATGGAAAGCAAATGCAAGGCTACGATACGTGATAATCCCGAAAGACATTTTAAAGACCTGCGAGACCAAGGAGACTTGCCACGGTGCGTCTCGCGGGGACCATAAACGTGAGACTTGGTGCCAAGAGATTGTCCCAGGGCCATAGACAAAAAGGACAGCGGTTGTACAGGCTTTAAAAAGATCGAAGGGCAGTGCGACAGCAGCTACCCCAACCGAATGCGAGCAGCATTATACATCCTGCAAGAAAGAATTCAACCACGCCCGGGGCCAGAAATAAAAGACAGGTATTGCTTTCACAATGTCACGCGAGACAAGGCAGTGAGCCATCATTTAAAACAAGTCAACAGACCTCTAAGCCAGCAGTTGTTGGATTGCTTTTGGCAGGCAAGCATCATGTGCTCCGAGCTCTTAAAACAATGACACGCGACAGGCAGAAGAGGCAGCTAGCAAGCAGCAAAAAGACAGCACATGATCAAAAGGCATATCCTTAGCGTACGTTCAGCCACAACATCCTTCACAACGCGAGCAGTATTATACGTCTGGGAAGAAAGAGATGTAACCTCGTGCGGGGCAGGAAATAAAGAAACAAATATTGTTTTTACAAAAGTTCTTAAAAGTAAAAGTGAAATTAATGTATATGTAACAATTCACAAGAAAATAACAATCTCTTTAAATTGTAGATTGCCTGCCTAAGGTAAAGTCATCCTGATGAATGGGGACATGGGAATGAGGGGTCCTTTCATCGGATTAGCGCTATTTCAGATGTGGAATGGCAAAATGGGGGAGGCAGCTTGATGAATGAGGTCTCCAGGACTTAAAACAAATCCAAATCATATTATGTGATATCATCTAATGTGAAATTCTACTCCGTACTTCTAGATTTTTTATTTTTTATACTGTACTGAGGATCTATTCTGTTCTATGTATTGTACTGTATTGTATTGACCCCCTTCTTTTTGACACCCACTGCACGCCCAACCTACCTGGAAAGGGGTCTCTCTTTGAACTGCCTTTCCCTAGGTTTCTTCCATTTTTTCCCTACAAGAGTTTTTTTTTGGGAGTTTTTTTCTGGTCTTCTTAGGGTCAAGGCTGGGGGACTGTCAAGAGGCAGGGGCTGTTAAAGCCCATTGCGGCACTTCTTGTGTGATTTTGGGCTATACAAAAAATAAATTGTATTGTATATCCGGTAAACCAAACACAGGGGTTGGCGAGCGAAGCGAGCAGGGGCAGAGCCCCCTAGTGTATATATATATATGTTTTTTTTTGTCTCCACCCCCGATATTTAAATTTTATATACCTTTTTTGATGCCCCAATCGATCAGCAACAAGTCTAAATCATCTGATTTTCACTCTAAATTACTTAATATGTAAACTGGCCAATCTCAAAAAATGACTTGATCTGCTTTCTAAGCTTTACAGTTCTACAGTTGTAGCAGTCAGAACGTCCTGTAAACAGAGACCAGCCAGGCAGATGTTAGTAGAAACAGTGTGTACGCACAAAAATGTTGCATACGCTCGTTTCCTTACTTACATTGCAATATATAAAAACTAAACTTGGCGTAAAGCCAAGTACATTCTGATGCCAGCCTTAACCTGTGCGTACACAAGTTTTTGGCTTGGTTTTACAAACTGGTGGCACCCATATGTCAAACGCTTCAGAGCCTTTCCTGACTGGACCTAGCGGTTCAGACGTAGTTTCATCGTGCTCTGAATGCAATCAGTCCATAGCGTGCTTCCAATAGAACGGTTTGTACATATAAGTACAATTACCTCACTTTAAATTTGCACTGCAGTTGTAATATTGCACAACCTGAGCCACTTATGCCTACATATTGCATATTTTTCATTATTTTTTTATTTATTATTATTATTGTTAACAATTTATAGGAAAATAAGTTTATGGAGGATTTGCAGACTGAATCTCACTGTACCATATAACAATAAAGGAATTCAATTCAATTCAATAGAAGAGATTGTGTATTTACAGATGATAACGACTGGCTTCTAAATTGATTTAGATTTCCAAGCGCTATCTTCTTGGAGCTCTTGATATCATTTTTAAGATAAAATGCAGTGAAGTATGTATATTACGTTATACAGATAAATTTTTAACTTCATTGTGGTAGCAATGAGCTGGCGCCCGTTCAAGGATTATTCCTGCCTCACACTGTATGCTTGCTGGTACTGGCGCGACCCTGAATGGATAGATGGGTGGAATTATTAAACATGTACTACGAAGATATTCCAATGTTCCTTAAACATTTTGAAGAATCTGAGTTCTAAGCTTACAAATGGCTTGACATTTATTAAAGAGCTAATTGTGTGGCGATTGGTTATTTGGAGAAAGAAAAGGAATGACAGGAATTGGGGGTTAGTATGTTTGAAAGAGACAGTACTGCTGCAATAAATTATATAATTGAGGGTCGTGCACGGTGCAGCAAGCATCTTGTGGGTGGCAGGAACAATCTCTGGATGGGGCACCAGCATGTCACTACCCACTGCGCCACTGTGCACTCATGTTTAACACATCTTTAATTCCTATCATCCTGAAAATTACATCAAGTATACATCTTCGTATTTAAGTTGTTAAGAGAGCTGTAATATCATGAATGTAATGTATTCTTCCTGTCAGCATAAGAGAAAGTCCGTTTAAGAAGCACATAGTGATTAACACACAGAGTACGTAGAAGAACACATAGAATACGAAGCATTTAATGTGCTATTTTAGTTACGATGAGATTTGAGAAACTGGTATATTGAACGATTTTAAGATGAAGTTTACATTCTATTTTAATGACAAAATAAACTACGAAAGTGAAGTGGACATTTTTACCTTTATTTTAACTGTGTCCCTATTTTTTCCTTTTCTCTGTACCCAAATACACTTCCGTATGACACTCAGGAGGTGGACAATGACTCGCCTTTTTACAGCAACTTTGATATCTGACCACTTCTTTTTTATTTCAGGCAGTGTGTGACTTTCTGAACTTGAACTTTCGAGTTTCTCTGTCACTCGATTAACTTCCTTTTGTTGTTTATACCACTGCTTAAACCAATAAATAGAAGAATTTCAGTGAATACCAAGTGGAGGCAAGGAAAAATGTACTATTTTCCCTGTCTTTTTGCCATTGTCTTTTCACAGAACACTAAACATAAGGGGCTGTTTATATTGATTTACATATTAAAATGTGCAAAAGTCTGGGAGGAGTCGGGGTGGGCCATGTTTTAGTGTGAATTCTATGCACAGCGTTATGCATGAGGCCTCAGAATAATTTATTTTCTTTTACATTAAGGACAGTGCAGTAATAAACTAAGGAAAAGGAACCAGAGATGTCACACTGTATAAGGAGAGGAACAGCAGACATACTGTATATGTGTTGTCCAGCTGAACTTCAAAAGGAAGAAAAAAGTTGTACAAATGAAAAGAGGAGCTGCTGGCAGAACTTTCCATTTTGTTCTTTAATTTAAACAGACACTACTTGCCTGAGTGTGGATAGTTAATTGAGTAGCTCTACCAAGTACAACCTAAATTATTAATTTGGGAAAGTAGTAACTAAAGCAGTTAAGCTAGTAACTATCACATTTTATTTTCTTTTATGCTGTATTATGGAGAAATATTTGTGTACATCTTTTATTAGTTAAAACAAATATGTACTGTAAGGGAATTTTACTTATTTTAGTATATTTATGGTAACTGAAATGAACAGGTAAAACCCCTAGTCTGCGGTTTAAATGTAAAAATACCCAGTTTGACACTTTAACACTGAACATAAGGCTTCTTCTACATGACTGGATATGAAATAGAACAATGAAAAGTATAAAGGGAGATAAAAAGACAATATTGTTATTGTAATTAGCCAGTTCTAGTAACATTAAATTAACTATCGTTGTTCTTGAGCCACAAGAGTTCACTTGCTACTCTCTAACAGATCTAATGGATTAAAATAAAAGTATACACAAAGATTAAACCTTTTGCACAATGACTACAGAACATTTATATAATAGAAATCCACAACAGATTTTTTTGGTGCAATGGTGGGGAAAGTACTCATGCATACTTAATATTTAGCAGCGTTGTTGTAATGAAGTCTTGCCTTCCAACAGCAAGCAGAGTTGACGGCAGCATATGGATCCTTAACAAACCGTGCTGGTATTTAATCGTGTATGTAGGCGGTGTCACATGAACTAAGCCAGTTTCATAAATACTTTATTTGTTTCATACTTCCTTGCTGTGGATTTTGCTTAAACCAGCTGTATGTCTAACATTAATTAATATGGTTATATTATAATGGAAGCTGCACAAAAAATAAAAGGGCTGCACTACAGGCTGAATAAAATGGACATAACCTCTTCAGTTAAAGAAGTAAAAATGAAAAGGGGGGGGGGGGGGGGTGGAGAGAAGATTGGACTTTTCTTGTGAGAAAAAGACAAGGCTGCTGTGCATGGTCTCTTTCTCTAAAACAAAAAGCTGTGCATTCTTTAAAACACTGCAGTGCATTTTCAGATTTTGTTTTCTTCTTTCACACTGGGAACTAGTTTAGTGCATTCAGAGTTGGCTTAGTGTGTGTGCTGTGGTCAAAATTGTTCAAATTTGCCAACCACGTTTATGTTTTATAAAAATAAAAATAAGACCAAGTGTGGTGTCATGATTTGATGTTTGAGGAGAAATGTAATCAGTGGCATATACAATACTCTGCATTGTATGCTTTGTCAACTGTTCCTGCGCTGAGGGTGGAAGGGCTGGATCCATATTTGGGCTGATATTGGGAAGGGTGAAAGTAAATGCTATAAGGAGAGGTGGAAGCTAAATGAAACAAAAGTAGGAAGTAACAGGATATTCATAAAGGCACACTGCCCAAAACGTGGAATCAGAGGCAGACCTAATGACAACGGTGAGGACAATAGACAATACTTTCCTTCACAGCAGATGACAAACCCTGCTTAAGTACTGAGAAAAGCACTATATAAATGTAAAAAATTACAGAGGGGATCACCACACCCATGCCTGGAGGCTTCATTAACTTTCAGCAGTAGAGCATGCATCCATAATAATGCTTAAATACCTGGGGATTTAAATAAGCTCCTTTGTAAAATTCCAAAATCACAGAACAACAAAGGTTTTTCTTGATCAACTTGACAAGCTTATGGCCTCAAATGATTTAGTTACAGAGGACAATGAAGCATTAATGTGAGGCGTTATATAAGGCGAGGGCCAGTATATCGTGCTGCATTTGTTATGTATGACCTTTTGAGAAATATGTTAATACCTGCTTTAAATGAACATTTCCCAAGCTGAAACTGGACTAAAATGGCCATCAGCCTTATTGCTAGTGTTAATGTTCATAAGGAGTACTGAAACAGAACTACAAGATGGTCAACTTAAGAAGTATTAATTAATGGCAAGGCTGCTGCAATAATTTGTTTTTTCCCCAACCCCTTTGGGATCTCTAAGCTGCTATTGCAGATTAGCTGTTACATTACATCTAATGATAAGAAGACCTAAGAATTTTACTCATGTACAATTGACAGCAGCTCTCCTTGAACATTCAGAAACAGCCACTTATGTAGCTAAACCAGGAGATTGTGTCTTAGTAATGGTCTTCCAGTGAAAGAATTGCATGGCCCTGAGGTGGAATAGGCCATACCAGGTACTTTTAACTACCACTACTGTCTGGCTACAAAAACATGGCTACAAAAAATCCCACTACTGAAACATCTAATCCCCAGAAGAAAATCATGCTATTAACTGACTGACATCAGAACTGTTTATTAATGCAACACACTCGAGTTGCAGTTAAAGTGATCTTGGGTCCCAACACATGCAAGCCAACAAAAAGTTCAAGGTGTGGGGTTATGGACCCTCAGTGATGGAATCAACATACTTACATGAAAGTGTTTTATATTATTTTAGTGGTGAGTACTGGACTCCTCAGTTTTGCAGTGGAATGTTAGTCACCATGTACAGTACAAGCCACAAATGCCTGCTTTAAAAACAAAGTTTATGTGGTGTTAACACATATCTAGCTTTTTTTTTTTTTTTTTTAGTAAAACTAATCAGGTTGGGTTTGTATGGTACTTCCACACTCTGTCCATGCAGGCATTCAGTTATCTGCAGTTTTTTTTACTATGTCTGATTACTTACAGTAGGTTTGGCATGATATTGATTTATGCAACCAAAAGATAGTTGATCAGTGGAAACTGACATCCTATATTTGCTATGACCCTAAAAAAATACATCTGTTATAGTACTGTGTGTCTGAAACACAAAGTAGTATGTCATACCGAAATGGTACTCATCTCTTAGGCATTACTCCTAACTGTACTCTTATACTTACTAATGCAGGGATGTCTAATACGTCGATCAGAAAGGTAGTGCAGGTAGATCGCGTTGCATTCAAAAAAAAATTTTTTTTTTAAATGTTAG
The DNA here is from genome assembly GCF_900747795.2 of Erpetoichthys calabaricus. NCBI lineage: Eukaryota > Metazoa > Chordata > Cladistia > Polypteriformes > Polypteridae > Erpetoichthys > Erpetoichthys calabaricus. The sequence continues at coordinate 234,039,651 of NC_041396.2, read as the reverse complement.
TCTATCATATATCCTCCCTATGGGATTTGCTACTTGATTGACATACAGGGCGCCAGTCTGAGATCTCTTTTCTTCTAACACAATGGTCATCCCGCACGCACGATCAAACGTGCAATCTACTGCAAAACTCTGGCTATCTAAGTGATCTAGATAGCCTTCCAATTTATATCAACTAAAGAAGGGATTTAAAAAAAAAAAAAAATGTTGTTTTTTTGGGGAGGGTATGGGCTAGATGTGGAATTGGAAGAGGATTTTATTTTCTCACAATGTTATAATCAAAGTGCGTTTGTCTGATCTGTCAATCTCTCATTGCTATTCCAAAGAAGGAAAATGTGGAAAGGCACTTTCGAACTCTTCATAAAAACTACGAAACTGACTTCCTTCTGAAAAGCGATTTGAGAAAGAGAAAGGTAAGGCCGACACACGAAGCATCGTTCCAGGTGAGTCACTCGATCATTAAGCATAAGAAGTCCTTCTAAGATGGAGAGATGATAAAAGAGGCCTTCCTTGAGGCAGATGGTTAGGGAGAAATTCCTGCTGAGATTTCGAGACCCCTGGCCGGAGAAAAAGGAGTTTCTCCTTGTCATTAAACATGCAGAATACAAGCAACTTAATAACGATCAATGGCTGCTAGACTTGGTATTTTTTTTCCGATCTGACCAATATGCTTAATTTACAGCTGCAAAGAAAAGACAAAACCATGGTCAATATGATTAGCTCAGTTAATGCTCTCAAACAAAAAATGCAACATCTGTCCTCAAAGCTGCAGTGCCTTGATTTGGGGAACATCCAAAACCTTGCGTCAGAGCTTGAGACGCAATGGAAGGTATGTGCACAACTTGACAGCATACGCTACACAGAGAAGACTGAAAATTGCCTGTCAGACTTTGACAGACGGTTTCAAGACTCAGCTTTACTTGTGCCAATCGCTACATTTAAGTGCTATCCATTTAGGGAAGATGTTGAGGGTGATTCACCCGCATCAAAAATTGCAACACTGTTTCACCTAAAACTCCTCTATAGTGGAGGATGAGATTTTGACACTACAGGATGACATTCAGCTGAAGTATGGGGCTCATGGACAGTTTTGGAACTTACTCACAGAGGAAAAGTACCCAAACATGAGGAAATGTACTACCTCCTTGACTGCATTATTTGGCTCTGCTTATTTATGAGTCAGCCTTTTCCCACATGAAGATTAAATCCAAATACTGTAGTGACCATAAATTGTATTGAATTGTTATTGTGCCGTAACAGTTATTCAGTTTTGCAAGGTATGGCAACATATATTTTTATTATATATATATTAGCATTTTTAATGTAGGTAGATCATTTCGACCTAGTCATTTTAAAAGTAGCTCGCAAGCCGCAAAAGTGTGGGCACCCCTGTACTAATGCCTCCTTCAATTTTTCTTACTATTTGCATTTAATCCAATCTAATATGACAAGACTATATTCACTAAATACCTCATGCACTACCTGATATCTCACAGTTACCCTCACTTGTTTCTTTCATTACCTTATTAATATATACTCCTCACCCTGTTTTAATAGACTTTTAACAAAACAAAAAAAAAAAAAAAATCATAAAATGTTTATCGGTTGCTCAAGTGACTTCTTAATTATTGGCAACAACATCTGTTATTTCATTCTTGTCTGGTACCACGTTCTAGTTTAAAGTAGTCTGAATTAATGTTGTTAATACAAACTGAAGTTTCTGGATTGGTATACACTAGTTTAATCCATGCACAAATATTTGGGCTAAACCCAAATTTCTCCAAAGTAGTGAAAAGGTAGTTCCATTCAATCATATCAAATGCTTTTTCTGCATCCAAGGATAATAAAATCTCTGGGATGTTTGACTTTGCGGGTGAGTATATTACATTAAACAGGCGTCGAAGATTGGACGCTAAATGTCATTCTTTAATAAATCCAGTTTGATCTTGCGATATTACTGAAGGCAGTGATATTACTGAAGGCAAAAATTTTATATTATATATAATGTGTGTGTGTGTGTGTATAAAGTTCCATTACACGAAGTGCCAGGGACCTAGAAAATATTCTGCTGTAATGCAAATTTCGTAGTAATGAGATTTTGTATTTGTCACTATAGTGCTTTCTTTAACTTGCGTCCAGGCGTTTGCAATCATTTCAATAGCTTCTTTCATGTTAATTTTGATCTCCTCCTGTCTAAGTTATGCTGACAAGAATTTTTCTCAGCATTTCTGTGCGATAATACACTTTAAGAGTGTGAATGATGTTTAAATCCAATGGCTGAAGCACTGCTGTGCAATTGGGTGGGAGGAATGCAATGCAAACATCTAAATGTGGAAGCATGTTGTGGGCAGCACAGTTATCAATCAGAAACCGAAACATCCTTTTCTTCTTCGTATTGTGAAGTTTCTGAACTCTTTTGGGACCCACCCCCCACCCAATGGGACAACATGCCGAAGAGTGTCCCAAGGTGCGATTGCCACGTCTGTGGAAGATTGTTTGTACATACATACATACATACATACATTCATTAATTAATTATATTATATATATATATGTACACACACACACACACGGTATTATATACAGTGGAACCTCGGTTCACGACCATAATTCGTTCCAAAACTTTGGTCATGAACCCGAAGCAATTTCCCCCATAGGATTGTATGTAAATACAATTAATCCATTCCAGACCATACGAACTGTATGTAAATATATATATATTTTTTTAAGTTTTGAGGCACAAATATAGTTAATTAAACCATAGAATGCACAGCGTAATAGTAAACTAAATGTAAAAACATTGAATAATACTGAGAAAACCTTGAACAACAGAGAAAACTAACACTACAATAGTTCGCGCTATAGCGCTACCAACCGCTGGCTAAAAACACTTTTTTTTTTTTTTTAAATGAGTTTTAAGCACAGGGGAAAAAATGAACATTTGAAAAAATCCATATTTTAATAAACCACCGAGAAAAGTAACATTGCAACAATGCACGCTACGAACCGATTGCTGTAAACAGAAGTGAAACAAAATCAAGCCCAGTGCATTCTTTAACTGCCTTCCTACCTTATGCGTCCAGCTCTCTCTCGCACGCTGCCTGTGTGTGTGTGTGTGTGTGTCGCGCTCTCTCGCTCTCTCTCTCTTGTTCGCTATACAGGAAATGCACAGGAAGAGACTGAACATGTACAAACTGAAAGGGAAACTGGCTTGTCCGTATAACGAGTGTGTGATCGTGAACCGAGGCAAAAATTTGGCGAACTTTTTGGTCGTAAACCGTGTACTGAGATGTTCGTGAACCGAGGTTCCACTGTACTACAAAATCTTCAATAGCTTTCTATTAAATATTATACTGACTTTAAAATATAACTTCACATAAAGCCTTATATATTTCTATACCTCAGTATATCTTTCAGCATCTCCATTCCTTCAGATCTGACAAGCATTTAAAATCTTCAGATTTCAGTAGGCTTGCAGTTCCATTTATATTCCTGTGCTTCATAGGTGGCAAGGTACTTTTGTCTATAGCACTTAAACATATTTTAAAACCTATTCTTTTTAACTTGCTTTTAAATTCAACTGAAGGAAATGCATCACACCAGCAGATTTTTTTTCTTATTAAAAGTTCTATAAAAAGTTGTATTAACTATCCATTTAATCAGACTAATTTTGGATATATGGCAGCCTTCACAGCTAATGCAAGTTTTTTTTTTTCCCATTAGAACATGGTTGGAATAGTTATAGAATACAGATCACATAAAAAAAACAAAAACACAAATGCAGACAATTTTTTAAGAAAAAAAAAAAAACCAACATGACTGCAAACTAAAGCTTACAAAATACTAAATGCAAACTAACCATCCTTGAAAAGCAACCTGATAGAATTCCGCTTCCAGATCCAACGTCGAGAGCCTTTGCCCCTTCGTATAGCTGATCATGGAGGAGTTCCAAAGCATATGCATGCTTAAAAAAAAACAAAAAAAAAAACAAAGAATGTAAATAGAATCGCAACATTTTTTCCCCCAAATACCGTACATGTATTGCATTATAGTATATCTGAACCTTGACGTTGTGGGTTCAAATCCACCTAACACTGTGTGACCATGAGCAAGTCACTTGACCTGCCTCTGTTCCAATTGGAAAACGAAAAGGAATGAAACCAATTGTAATCATAAACGTTGTAAAATGCCTTGTAAATGTGCAAATGTACAAATATATAAATACACAAATACACATTTGCAAATAAGCTGTGCACATGTATATGTAAGTTAAGTCACACAATGTAACTGATCCAACAGACAGTAGTAGCAAGATAAATAATTCATCATTAAAAATACAAACATGCAGAAAACTTTTATTTGTTTTAATATAAAAATTTTCATCTAAATAGAACAACTATGATTTTAAGAGATTTTGCTTTCTGAAGAAGCACTGAATTATTGATAGAGGCAATGGAAAAAGGCTGAATTATAAAATATATAAACCATCAGCTGGAAAATTTTAATTCCGTAAAAGTAACTTTGCAATTTACTGAATTATAAAGAGTTAAATAGAATATAGTATCCATAGCAAATAATTTCAAATACTTTAAATCATCAAGGAAAAAAAACCAAAACATAATACAGGTTTTCAGCCACCTGTTCATAAATTACTGCTGCTTCTACTATCATGCCATTGCATTTTGAAGACCCTTCACCATAACTGAACTTCATGAATGGCTACAGGAACTGGTGATTTAGCAGTAATCACTGAAACACTCACTGAGTGTACATGCATCTATACAGTATTATCACAAATGAGAGACTGCTGCTCTAATTATCAAATTGTAGCAGGGCCACATAAGTGTTGTTGTTTATAGTTTATAGGTGCGAGCTTGGCGGAGAACTGCTTGCTGGCATCCAAAAGATGGTGGGCTCTAGTCCAGGCCAAGTCACCTGGCTTGAAGCATGCTTCCTTCCACCGAGCATTATACAACCGAGCATGTCTGGACGTCGATCCCACCAACCTCTGTTGGATTCTCCCAAAATTCTTCTCGTTTTAAAGTATTATTGTTGAGGGCGATTTGTGAACTAGGGGCTCCGGGTAAGAGTCGGTTGAATGGGCTCTTCAGCTGTCTGCCCAGCACCACCAAAGCAGGCGTTTCACCTGTGGCTTTGTGCACCGCGATGTTCAGGGCAAACCGGAGCTCGGGGAGCCATTTATCCAAGACCTGATGGCATTAACCCATGTAGGAGGCAATCATACGCTTCAGGGTCCGGTTCACTCGTTCAGTCATGTTAGCCTGGGGATGGTATGCTGTAGCAAGATTTTTCTTCACTCCCCAGGCCGTATAGAGTTTCTCCAGGACTGAACTCGTGAACTGGGGACCCCTGTCCGAAATGACGTTCTTCAGGAATCCCCAGCAGGTGAATATCTCATTCTTCAGTGTAGCGCTAACCTTGCTGGCTCGGGCGTCCATCAGTGCAAACAGCTCCACCCACTTAGAGAAATAATCCACTACCAACCTCAGGATGGTCTTCCATGAGCTGGTCATTGGAAATGGTCCTATCAGATCAACACCCAAAGTCTCCCCTGGTCCATCTGCGATTGTAACATCCCTAATGGTTACCAGATGGGTTCTTCAGCTGTTGGCAAGTGTGGCAGTTCTTCACGTGGTGGCATACATCTGTCCAGACCGATGACCACCGATGGAGGGATATATGTAGATATTTTTTATGTCGGGGATTTGTATTATTGTATTTGTCATTGTGTTATTTAATATATTACTGCACTTGATTTACATATCTGATATTTTTTGCTTGTGTTTAACCGTTGATTGGGGGGGGGGGGGGGGGGTATTATTGGTCAGAGGTACGGCATGGTATAAGTAGGTTCTCCCCAGCAATTTATCCAAGCCTTGGGTCCTGGTAGTGTGGCTGCCGGCTGGGTAAGGGGTTGGCCGTTACAAAATAAATACTTTTGTTAATCAAAAAATAAATAATATTAAATACTTAAAAACACTTTAGAAAGTACATGTTGATAGTATTGATCATTTACTAGTGGCACATACAACAGATGTAAAGAAGCTGTCATAACTGCAACTAACTATATATTTTAAGGCATAGAATTTCAAATAATCATGGAATACTTGTAGCTTTTGAAGTGTGGAGTCCCAACAAAAAAATTCAGCAATAGATTTTGCATCAATTTTATGTTAAGACTAGCTGTGTTACCCTGTTTTGCTTTGTATCAAGAGTGCTATGTAACTAGGTACATTTATGTAAACAATATTTGAAGTTTTTTCTTTTTATATATACATTTTTTTTTTTTATATAAATTTTTTTTTTATATATATAAAAAAAAGGACTAATATTATAAGGTTGCTTTAGCAGCTTACTCTTGAACATGTTATATACAATTGCCCATGAGTAAAACATTTCTGTCATAGATTAATTTATGCTTTTCCTCCCGACTGAACCTTGCTTTTGATGATGGTCAATATAAAACTTAATTTTTCTGGAAACTGTATTCTTTTGAAATCAAATGGGCAATCAGTAGGAATAATATTAATTTTAGATACATTTTTATAATTATTAGGTGTTAATGATTTTAATTTCATTTCTTTACATTTTTCACTAAAATGAGTTTATTTTCATGTTTTTCATAAGTTGTATATTCAAGAATTTATTTTATTAACTTGTTTTTCAAAAATGTATTAATATGGATTTAAGCCACGAAAAGCCACAGCCAGACAAAGTTCTAACACTAAATCATGTCTTACTTTAAATTATTACAAACATCAATGATGTTTACAGGCTACACACTTACACAGCCCATCCAATGAATTAAACGGTTTTAATTTTGGAATTGTTGTTTCCTTGCAAATTTAATGACCTCTTTCTGGGTAGAACTCAGAGTTCATAGTAAGTTTGTTGCCCATGTCTTTCTTGAGCTTCACTAAGATTTCCACCGTCCACTTCACTGTACACGTCAAAATGTTTAGAGCCTCTCCAACTTGTTACTGTACAGGACACCTCCCCTTCTTCATTTCTCCAAATACTCCATTGGTCAGTGCTGTTCTTTATGTACACCAGCCAATGCTTCAGCCAATGGCCCTCATTTGCATAAATCAGCAAGTCTCAACTGAGCACTGCATCAAGCATGTACAGGGTGAGTTTGCATAGTTCACTCTAATTCACTATTGTATTATTATCGGCAAAAACATTTGCAAATATATATTAAAAAACACATTGTATTATTATCGACAAATAAAAACATTTTCAAATATATATTACAACACACACAGGTCTGCATTTTTTCTTTTTCCTATAATGTTACCAAATTTCAAACAAATCAGTCAAAACATTTATTAGATTTTGGGATATTTAGTTTTTCTGTTGTAGAGGTTGTTTCTACCCCTAAATATTGATCTATCGAATTTCCTAGAAGATGCACATTGCCCAAGAGGTACAGTACAATCCTGCCAAATTGAAGTTTTTAAATTAAAAAGAAATAGTGTTTTTCTTGGTGCAAGAGTAAGTCAATCAGTCATTTTAGCTTTGTATATCTACAGATTCTACATTTAAATAATTTAAAGCACCACAAATTGAAAAATACAACTCCAATGCAAATATATTCAATTTTGCAGATGAGATGGGACACTTTACCCTATATGACCGATTTTCTGAATAATAGAAATTATAAATTATACTATTTATCACAGTATTCTTTTAGTAATTAAACCTTTCACAAGCTTTTAGAAGTAATTAGATACCAGATGTATAGAGTTAAGTGGTTCTTGTTGTGCAGACAAATGTGGATCTCATCAGCTGTGCAGGTTGCTCACTAAACCTATGACAAAATCAGTTATTTCACATTGGATAATTAATCTGAGTGTTGTACATTTATTGCTTGTCAACATCATATGAAAAAAACAAAACCCAAATTGAACAAGCTTTATGTGCTAAAATGCAAAACAACAGCAACCGTAAAAATTAACAAAGATTAACAAAATATTTTTTTACCAATACAAAATATGTGAATGTATTATACCCACTTTGGATGTACTGTTACACATTATCCAAAGTTTATAAATTTTAACTTTTACCAGCTTTATTTCTTTTGGTCTGGCAGTTAGTTACCAGAATACATATATTATTTATCAATACTCTTTCACAAATCCCATTATTCCCAGTTACAAGAAATCAATAAGGCTTCAATAAAATAACCCAAACTGCATTATTTTTTGAAAACCATATTACACCATAACACTAATTATTAAATTATTTTTAAAGGTTTGCCCAACTATCAAATGTTATGCCCAGCACATGCCACAAAATGATAGTCGCTCATGATTTAACAGAATCATCATCGTTCATCAGTGTGAAGGGAATCCTGGAACTGCATAAACCATTGGTGTCTGACCTGAAAGAACAGGAGCCTTACGGAACATCAACTTGATTACTCCATCATAGTAGATTGTACCAGTGTTATCACGCAAGTGGCATGTGGTGGCCCAAGAAAGAAAGCCTATAGCCAGTAAGATAAATTAAAGGTCTAACTCCTTAGGGGCTACAAAGGAATGTGAGACGCAAGTTCATCAATGCCACTAGTAAAGCTATATTTCAATGCTATGTATCTGAATTAAGTTTAGAGTTGGCGTGTGGGAGGTGCTGAAGATAGGCCAGAACAGAGAGAGAAAGAAAGAGAAAGAGATATATATTTTTTGAAAGACCAGAAAACAAAGGCAGGATGCTTTAGAGTCCAATGCAGCCATAACATTTTGCTTTTTCTTAATGTGTGCTGCCTTGTTTATTAATACAATGCACACTTTGATTTTGGGCTATTTAAGTCCCTTTTTGAATATTTCAGGTGAGTAAAGATATCTAGGAATTGCCCTCCTCATTTACATCTGAAACTACCAAAAGAATCTGAAATTGTAAGTAGCAAGTTATACTAGTTGCCTGTAGACTATCACCTCTTTCTGCTAACATCAGATTAAAGATTTTCTTAGGCTGGCAGAGTGATGCACTGGCTAGTGCTGCTGCCTTTCCACTGCTGAAACCCGATTTCCACTCCTGACAAGTTCACTGTGTCCAGAATTTGCACATTCCTATGTATTTCCTTGGATTTTCTGCCAGTACTCTAGTTTCCTCCCATATTGAAAATGACATTCCCAAAAAGTCAATAAGAGTCTCTAATCTGGCACAGTATAAATGTATCTGTATTTGCAAAGTTGTATGTATGGTGTGCTCCTTCCTCCTCACTGCCTGTCAGCTCATAATAGAAAATTTGGAAAATGGATGGATAGGCATTCATTCATTTCAATCACACCCTTACCTAACCAGGTGTTTTTAATTATGTAGTTAATTTGTTTATGTAATCAAATTAGTAAGTCTCAAAGACTAACACTGAATAGTGGTTTATAAATGGCATTGTTTTAACTCCACACTTCTTGACGTTTAGCTAATGATTTGAATTCTAACAAACCTCTCTGTTATCAACCAACTCTTACATAGGAAGAGTCTATACATTTATAAAAGCATTGTTTGACTGCATTAAAAGGCTGCTTTTTATCCAGTAATGGTATGTTTTAAAATTAAAGCCCACACACCAAATTTGCTATCAAGGTGAAATTGACCTATATCAGACAATTTGTGCATATTAACCTATGTATTCAAAAATAACACACCAAAACTGGCTAACTCACAAAAACAAGGATTTACCTAAGTAATCTGAAGGATAAAGGTGTTCTGTGATACAGACAAATTAACTTGTGTATATACACTTTATCATTATCATATTTTAAACCAGAAATACAAACTTGTCAACAAGTATATTTCTTGCTCTCACCTGATTAAAAAAATGATAAAATCTGCCTACTGAATTATGACAGGTTACTTATTAGTTTTGCACCTGCAACTATATTCCTCTTTGACATATACCAAATATTGCAGTATTGCAGGATAACACCACAGAATGACTGAAAAGGAGTTATTTACGTCATTATAAAGTGACAGAATATTTTGTACCTTATATGCCATTTGCAATATCAGTTATGCCTGAATGTATTCTTTTATAACAAATGGAATTTGCAGATGTATAAATTCTCCCTATTAAGTAAAAGATATTCCAAGTATTATAACATTCAGATAATTACCCTCATAATCCAAACTGAGCTACCTACTGATTCATAATATCAGCATGTATTATTTAATCCTAGCACACTGTGCAGCAAAGTTTAAAGGCAGAATCTAACTCGTCTTTAGCAAAATGCATCAACAAATCCCAGGGAAAACTGGCATGGTGCTCTGCTTAACAGATGAGGAAAGCTTATACAGAGTGACTTTTATAACCTTGGGTGCAACATAGTGCTGCACAGTAAGACATTCAGTGTAAAAGTGAGGGAGAGAAGCAGCTTTGCAATAAAGAACTTTGCAAAAGCATGCAATAGAATTGCTGGGGGGGGGAGAGAGTATATAATTTTCTAGAAATTTTAGGAAGTGATCTGTTCAAAATGTTTACTCTAACCCTTATCAATCCAGACATTCTTCTCCAAAGAGTGCTGCTGTGATCACTATATACAAACCCCATTTCCAAAAAAGTTGGGACACGTTTAAAAAATGCAATAAAAACTAGATACTATAATTTGGTAATTCATTTGAACCTTTACTTAACTGGCAGAAGGACAATGAAAAGATTTTCTGTATTTTCACCAATAAACGTAATTCTATTTGTTAAACATAAACACATTTAGAAACTGATGCCTGCAACACCCTCCAAAAAGTTGGGAAAGAGGCAAAGGAAGACTGTAAAGGTTATGTGACATTTTGTAAGGTTCCTCAATTAGCAGGTTAACTGGTAACAGGTGTGGGTATCAAGACTGGGTATAAAAGGAGCATCCACCAAAGGCTTAGTCTCTGCAAGCAAAGATGGGTTGTGGCTCACCACTTTCTGCTGAACTTCGTGAGAGAATTATCTGTAAATATAAAAACAATGTTTCTCAGAGCAGGATTACAAAGAATGTAGGTCGGTCACCATCTACAGTTAATAATATTGTGAAAAGATTCAGGGAATCACGAGAAATCTCTGTGTGTAAAGGCCAAGGGAGGAAACCCCTGCTGAATGTGCATGACCTTCAAGCCCTTAGGCAGTATTGCATTAGAAACTGTCATGCTACCATGACGGACTTAGCCACATAGACTCTGGAGTACTTTGGGAAATCCTTGACGCTTAACACATTCCACTGCTTCATCAAGAAATGCTCCCTGTGCAAAGAGGAAGCCAAACATCAATTGTGTGCCCAATTTTGTGCGCTGGCAAGTTCTCTGGGCTCAAGCTCATCCAAGATGGACCGAAAGATAATGGAAATGTGTTCTGTGGTCAGATGAGTCCACGTTTTAGCTTGTTTTTTGGGAATAACGGACAATTCTCCCAAAGATTATCAATGAAAGTTGCAAAAAACAGCATCAGTGCCTATGGCTTGGGGAATCTGTATATATGTGAAGGCAGCATTGATGCAGAGGCTTACACTGGAATTTTAGAGAGCCATATGCATCCGTCAAGACGACATCTTTTCCCAGGAACACAATGTATATTTCAGTAGGACAATGCCAGGCCTCATTCTGCACAAATTACAAAAGCATAGCTTCGTAGACATAGAGTCCATGTGCTTGAGTGGTCTAACTACAGTCCAGATCTATCTCCTATTGAAAATGTCTGGCGCATCATGAAGAGGAGAATCAGAAAAACGCGACTAAGGACTGTTGAGCAGCTCAAGTCTTGTATACAGCAGGAATGGCCAAAACTTCCACTTGAAAAACAATTAGTTTCTTCAGTTCCCAAACAATTAAGAAGTCTAATTAAAAGAAAAGGGGATGTGACCCAGTGGTAAACATGCCTCTGTCCCTAATTAAACCAACTCAAACCACCTACAACAGAACACCAGCAAAACCAAGGAGCTGGTGATGGATTTTAGGAGGACCAGGCTCCTCATGGACTCCGTGATCATCAGAGGTGACTGTGTGCAGAGGGTGCAGACCTATAAATACCTGGGAGTGCAGCTGGATGATAAATTGGACTGGACTGCCAATACTGATGCTCTGTGCAAGAGAGGACAGAGCCGACTATATTTCCTTAGGAGGCTGGCGTCTTTCAACATCTGCAATAAGATGCCTTTCGATGTTCTATCAGACAGTTGTGGCAAGCGCCCTTTTCTATGTGGTGGTGTGCTGGGGAGGCAGCATAAAGAAGAGGGATGCCTCATGCCTGGACAAACTGGTGAGGAAGACAGGCTCTATTGTAGGCACAGAGCTGGACAGTTTGACATCCGTGGCAGAGTGACGGGCACTGAGCAGGCTCCTGTCAATCATGGAGAATCCACTGCATCCACTGAACAGTATCATCTCCAGACAGAGAAGCAGCTTCAGCGACAGACTGCTGTCACTGTCCTGCTCCACTGACAGACTGAGGAGATCGTTCCTCCCCTACACTAAGCGACTCTTCAATTCCACCTGGGGGGGTAAACGTTCACAGTATAAAAAGTTATTGTCTGTTATACCAGCATTTTTATCACTCTATAATTTAATATTTTTTTTTATCAGTATGCTGCTGCTGGAATATGTGAATTTCCCCTTGGGATTAATAAAGTATCTATTTCTTTTTTGGAGTGTTTTGCAGGTATCAATTTCTAAATTTGTTTATGTTTAGCCAATAGAATTAAGTTTGTAGGTGAAAACACTGAAAATCTTTTCTTTGTCCTTTTGCCTGTTAAATAACGGTTCAAGAGAATTACCAAATTACAGATTTTACTTTTTAATGCATTTTTAGAAAAGGTCTCAACTTTTTTGAAAATGGGTTTTGTAAATATTTTAGGTTTCAAAGTTCCAAGTACATTTTAAAACCACTGAACTATGTAAGAGCCCTGAATATACAGTGCATCCAGAAAGTATTCCCAGCACATCACTTTTTCCACCTTTTGCTATGTTACAGCCTTATTCCAAAATGGATTAAATTCATTTTTTTCCTCAGAATCCTGCACACAACACCCCATAATGACAACGTGAAAAAAGTTTACTTGAGGTTTTTGCAAATTTATTAAAAATAAAAAAACTGAGAAATCACATGTACATAAGCATTCACAGCCTTTGCTCAATACATTGTCGATGCACCTTTGGCAGCAATTACATCCTCAAGTCTGAATATGATGCCACAAGCTTGGCACACCTATCCTTGGCCAGTTTCGCCCATTCCTCTTTGCAGCACCTCTCAAGCTCCATCAGGTTGGATGGGAAGCGTCGGTGCACAGCCATTTTAAGATCTCTCCAGAGATGTTCAATTGGATTCAAGTCTGGGCTCTGGCTGGGCCACTCAAGGACATTCACAGAGTTGTCCTGAAGCCACTCCTTTGATATCTTGGCTGTGTGCTTAGGGTCGTTGTCCTGCTGAAAGATGAACCGTCACCCCAGTCTGAGGTCAAGAGCGCTCTGGAGCAGGTTTTCATCCAGGATGTCTCTGTACATTGCTGCAGTCATCTTTCCCTTTATCCTGACTAGTCTCCCAGTTCCTGCCGCTGAAAAACATCCCCACAGCATGCTGCTGCCACCACCAGGCTTCACTGTAGGGATGGTGCCAGGTTTCCTCCAAATGTGATGCCTGGCATTCACACCAAAGAGTTCAATCTTTGTCTCATCAGACCAAAGAATTTTCTTTCTCATGGTCTGAGAGTCCTTCAGGTGCCTTTTGGCAAACTCCAGGCGGGCTGCCATGTGCCTTTTACTAAGGAGTGGCTTCCGTCTGGCCACTCTACCATACAGGCCTGATTGGTGGATTGCTGCAGAGATGGTTGTCCTTCTGGAAGGTTCTCCTCTCTCCACAGGGGACCTCTGGAGCTCTGACAGAGTGACCATCGGGTTCTTGGTCACTTCCTTGACTAAGGCCCTTCTCCCCCGATTGCTCAGTTTAGATGGCCGGCCAGCTCTAGGAAGAGTCCTGGTGGTTTCGAACTTCTTCCACTTACGGATGATGGAGGCCACTGTGCTCATTGGAACCTTCAAAGCAGCAGAAATTTTTCTGTAACCTTCCCCAGGTATGTGCCTCGAGACAATCCTGTCTTGGAGGTCTACAGACAATTCCTTTGACTTCATGCTTGGTTTGTGCTCTGACATTGAACTGTCAACTGTGGGACCTTATATAGATTGGTGTGTGCCTTTCCAAATCATGTCCAGTCAACTGAATTTACCACAGGTGGACTCCATTTAAGCTGCAGAAACATCTCAAGGATGATCAGGGGAAACAGGATGCACCTGAGCTCAATTTCAAGCTTCACAGCAAAGGCTGTGAATACTTATGTACATGTGCTTTCTCAATTTTTTTATTTTTAACAAATTTGAATTTTTTCATGTTGTCATTATGGGGCGTTGTGTGTAGAATTCTGAGGAAAAAAATGAATTTAACCATTTTGGAATAAGGATGTAACATAACAAAATGTGGAAAGCGTGATGCGCTGTGAATACTTTCCGGATTCACTGTAGTTTACATTAAAATTGTTTAAACAACAAACAAGCAAAATAAATGACCAATTTTTATGCACTGTATACTTACCATGTGTGGAGCACTGATGGTTGCTTGGTACCCTGCAAAATAACAGAAAAGATCATTTTGCTCTTCTTCATAACGACAATGCTTACCACCACTTAAAATGTAAAATTATTAAAATGTAAAATTAGAGTAAATAAAAAAAGGAAAACAAAATTCAGTTTTTAAAACTACTCTAAGACGACATGCTTTGAGCTGGATATTGGAGAGGCGTTAAATACAATTCCCAGAATAAATGTACTAGTTTAAGCTTGCCCTAATTATCTAGAAAATAGAGTTTAAATACTTACCTATTGACTGAGGAGAATCCATATAGGGATTACATTTTGCATAATGTGCACGGTCTGTAGCCAACATGACTTCATATACTTTTTCTGATTTAATAATCCCATTTTCTAACACAAAAAAGAATAAGACACACATTAATAAGTTAATGTTTAAATTGAAATGTTCAATTTGCAACATCATAACATTTTTAATTTCCTAGAAACTATTAGAACTAACAATGAACCAACATTAGAAACTGATAACTTTCAACAAGGTATGTGGTAACTTAAATAAGAAAACTCACAAGTTTTGGCTTCACAAACACAAACAGCACAACTATCTTGTATTTCCAAAAAATGTACTTCTGTTGTAAGAAATCTTTTTGATACTTTTAAAATAGTATATAACTAAATTAACAATTTTATTTAAATATGTCTTTCCATAAACTACAGTGGCAAGAGTTTTCATTTTAGACATGTTTGTTGTTTATTGTATGAGCATACACTAGCATCATATACTGCAAGCAATAATTATTTTATTTTTTGTTCATGATCTATTGAGTATAATTATTTTAAGAGTTAAAGTAGATGAAAGAATTTATTTTAAAACAAGTCAAAGCATTCACATAGTCAGTATGCAGCTGAAAGACTGGGGTAGTAATATAGCATACAAAATAATTGTACTGTATGATCTTGCTTATCTAATGTATTGTAATTCTCAGACATATGAGAGGCGTTTTTGCCAAACATTTACTGGCAGGAGACCAAGGACATACTTGTTTATCTGGGAATTCCAAAGGAGAATCACTAGCGAGTGTTGCTGAAAACAGTAATGTCTTGTCTGATTTGCTAACTTGCAAATGCAACCAGGGATTTTTTTTTTTTTCTTCAAACTTTAATTCTCATTTTCCTCGTAAGGAAGCTAATGTGGTTACACTATAAATTACCCTCACAATTCACTTCCAAACCACTTTTCTTGATAAGGGTCACAGTAGCAACATGCCAGCTTAGACTTTCCAAATGCTTCCAGTGCCTGTTAAATATATAATCTCTAGTTCTGTTCCTGAATCACTTCCAAATGGCTATGGCTTGTCCACCCATTGCTGAAAGCATCTTTACAACTAGCCTAAAATCAATCTCAACTTGCTCTGCTCACTCTTGAGAAGCAACAGTTTTACTCCAAGGAGGTTAATTGCCAGGTTCCTAATCCTCAACTGGAAAGTGAACTCTAACATTCTTTGCAGAAACTTAATTTTAGCCACATGCATGCAGGGTCTCATTTTTGCTGTATCTACCCATAGCTTATGATCAGGACAGGAGACTTGCTGTATGACAAAAACAAAAGCATCACCCAAGGACTTCACTTGTACTTCTTCAGTACCGTAGGCCAGGAGTACAAAAGGTGCAAAACCAACAATGCTGCACTGATTCATTAGTTAATCTTAGAATCACTTCTACCCTCAGTCATGTAAAAGATACTTGAACTCTTACACTTGGAATAGTTGTTAATGCCTTGTACAGAAATTAAAACTGTTCCTGAGAGCTAAGGAAACATCTGCCAACTACACTGGACCAATTACTGTTGCCAAAAATGTGACCTGAGCTGTGCCGCAGCACTGCCAATGACTGGAACACCGTGTCTCCATGATATCAAAGAAGAAACAACGCAGTCAGAGATGCGCAATCATAGACTTTGGTAAAACAAAGCGAAAATGCCAAAAAATGTCAGAAAAAATACGTACGTGTTTTAAAGACAGAAAATTACATTCAAAGTGGCGTGTCATGATTGAAGCCGCTGGCTCATTCTAATTTTTGAAGTCACGCTAAAAACTCTCCAAACTGTCTGTGCCGATGCTTTGCACTTTTTCTTTTATCAAAAAGATAGAAACGTGTTGTAAATACTAATAAACCTTTCATTATTATTATTATTATTATTTCATAGAGTCTCCTGTGTTTTGGGGGGTGTCAGGCTCCTTAAAAGTTTGTTTTTTATCAGCACGTGGCTAATTATTATGCATGCATAGGGCACGCGCTCCTTCACTTATACTGACATGGCACTCAAAGATCGATCTGCACATTGGTGAAAAACCTTGAACAAACTTTCTGGTTCCATTTATCTTTTTGATTTATGGTTTTAGCATCTTGGTACTGGTAATAAGTTGTATTTGCTTAATGGCTTTTAACATTTCTCAGTCAGACAGTTTTACTGTCTAATATTTGATAATGTCACGTCCGTTTAAAACCATCTTCACAGCTGCTCACAAACCCTGTTGACGGTTGGCAATTCAAAGACGTCAGCTGCAACTAAAAAAGTAGGTAGACATACCCTATGCAGCGGTCTAGCCAAGCACTTTGACTACTTGCAATTGACACAAATAACATTTTAAAATCATAGCTTATTTTATTATGTTTATTTATTATGATACATTACAACTTTACAAGCAGAGATAACTCATTATTTATGCTGTTTATGTGTCATTACTGTGGCCAACAAGGTGACTTGAGCTGTTTGGCAGCAGTGCCAACCACTGCACCACCTTGCCCCTGTGGATCAAAGACGAGCAATCATATATTTAATCAAAACAAGACAGAAATGCTAAATACGTAGTCAAAAGTCAAAAAAATATATAGGTTTTGTGAAGGCAGAAAATTCAAAGTGGCGTGTCACGACTGAAATCGCTGCCTCGTTCTATTTTTTGAAATCACATTGAAGGCTCTCTGAACTGTGCTGATGCTTGCACTGTTTATTCTATCAAAAAGATAGAAAAATCGTATATAAAGTAATAAATCTTTCATGATTATTATTATTTCATAGAGTCTCCTCTTTTTGTGATGGGGGGGGCATCAGGCTCCTTCAAGGTTTGTCACGACAAGGAACTTGAAAATCGACCTGCACATTTGGCTACAAAAAAAAAATTTTTTTCCTAAACCAGCCGAATTATCAGTAAATAATTTGACGAACAAGATTAAACAAAAATGCAGGAAATTTCCTGTGAATAACACTTTGGCAAAATTCGCTGATCAACACTAATGCTTAACTACAGTAGACTACGGACACATATGTGACCAAATGTTGCTTGGTATCTATAGGCAAGAGTTTCTCAACCGTTTGTCTTGGCATATTAAAAAAAAAAAATCACAATTTGTTTGGTCTTAAATTGTTAAGTACTGAACCCTCATTAGGCACAAATAACTAATGCTGATGTTTCTTAAATCTCCCAATCCTAATGTTTTATTCTGGGATTTTAACAAGTGATTCTGATTTCAAATCAGTTTTCAAATGATATTGCATTAGTGCAACGATGTTTTCTGATTGGCACTTCAGGTCCTAAAATGATTTCTTCAAAATGTCACATGTATTTGTCTCTTTCTTTTTTTCCAGTGCTGCATTGACATTGTACACCTGAAGGCATGAGCTTATTCAGTGCAGCAGGAGCACGCAGATGGCAGGTTGCTTGTGCTACAACAAGCTTGATTTGGCGGCGTTCAACGCACATGTACTGTACAAGGCCTGTCCGTGGGGAGGGGGGGCGGCGAGGGGTATTGTCTGGGGAGGACGGGCACAACTGAGAAAAGAACAGTGTTCATGGCTGACCTTACAGAGGAGCTTCGTCGTCACTTCTTACAAGAAAAGGCAATGGATGAAGCGAAAGAGGATGCAACATCGACAAGCTTCTGTTCCAAGGCCGCTGCTTCCCCAGCCCCTTAGTGTAATAGTAACCACAGCACAGAGAGAAGTGTGTACATTGCCAACAGGTACACATGTCGTAAATGTAGAAAGGACTGTCCTTGGGTGTGTGGGAACTGTTAATATTTGAATCTGATTATTGCATATAGCGTGGAACTGACCTCTTTGTACTATTCTTTCCTCTGTCCTGGAGTACAAAAGAAACAGCAACCTGCAGCAATATGCAGCAACATGTGAAGACTGACAAGATGGGGGGGGGGAAGCGGTCACTGATTACAAGTGCAAGAAGGCATGCGAATGAATATGAATAATATGAATAATGTTGCATCAGTGCCACAATGTTTTCCAAAATGTACTATACAGGTCATAAAATGAGTTACTCCAAATATCATATATACCTATGTCTCTGTTTTTTTGTCAGTGAGGCTTTGACATCATGGACCATAAGGTGCATACTAATTCAGTGTGAGCAGGAACACTCAATAAAACTGAATAAAAAAAAAAATTCAAGTGACGGTGAGATACGAATAAGGCAGATTCACCAGCATTTGTGTATCTATCCAGATCAGAAAATTTCCAGTTCCATTGTCTCAAAACACCACTCGCATCTACAGTTATTACCAGTTTCAGAAAAAAATTAATCACATCAGATCTGGGGCAGGGGATGAGTGTTGTATCGTGATAGTGACTGAGAAAATAAAAGTGAAAAAAAAGCTCTAACTTTTACAAGTACTATAAATTTACACCGGCTGTTACAGGCAAACAAAATGTATAATATTAGCAACCAGCAAGCCCGCGATTCTCGAAAGAATCGCAAATCCACGCCGTTGTAGGAGCCTCCGTGTATTGTTTGTATCCATGCGGTCTCGTCTTTGTTGTTCTGTGGCTGTGTCGTTAGGTAGACGTCGTTTACTGTTAGGAAGCATAATCCAACTGACATTTAATACTGAATTACCGTTATGTGATTCACATATGCCACACTGACTGCTGGCACAGTGGATTAGAGCACGTCTAGTTTACAGGTTGTGTTGTTTGGGCACCACCCACTGACTCTGGGAAGCCACTGGGTTTGACTCTGGGGCGCTGCGTCCGTGGCGCAGTGCGCATGTGCTCGGTGCGTCCGCCGTTCGTGCATAAATTAAACTGTCGTTTAGTAATATAGATAACAGCAGCTCACTACTCAAAATGGTAAATTTGTGAGGGAGCTGGTTTCAAACTCACAACCTACAGATTATTAGTCAGTGGACCTTACTGCTACACCACGGAAGCCGATGTATTGTACTTGCACCTTTTGTGAAAGTGTTTATTTGATATTTGGCCATCAGCCTTCACACATTATACAGTTCATGTCTACATTTTGTCATTTATTACTAAAACATGAAAAACGTTTGTTTTAACGATGTGTTTACACAGATTGTTGTAGACACAAAACACAAATCAAATTATTTCCCCTTACAATTGTGGGTAGCTCACTCCCAGATAATCAATCAAGGCAGGAACTAGGAGAACGTCTTCCCCGTTCTGAGGCAGTGGGGGGTGGGGATGGTTATAGCAGACTGCTTGCTACTTGGGCTTATCGACATATTTAGAAGACAAAAGAAGATGACAGAGAGGTGCAAAGGGATTTAAGGTGGGTCAGACTTACTAGTTTTTTCGTAGGCTCTGGTAATTCTAGTGTTAATGACTAAAAGACTGCAATTTCACGACAGAACAGCATGCTTCAGTTAAATAAATACCAGAATCAAAGCTTTAAATCCTCCACCACAGTTGTAAATTAAACATTTGGTGATGCAGTCTCCCTATAAATACCATACCAAGAAGCAACTGAATTGCATTTGACTTTAATACCAATCCAAATATACTTCACATAGATACTATATTTTTTATAATATCTGTGAAGGGGAACTGAATAAACCCATACCTAGTGCTGGGCGGTATACCGGTTCATACCGAAAACCGTTTTTTATTTTTTTTATGATATGGATTTTTCTTATACCGCAACACTGGTTTAAATTGCCTAAACGACGTTCGGAACGTGGCGCAGCGGGAAACTGTTCAAGCGGGGACTTTTTTCACTGCTACACCGCTAAACACAGATTTGTTGCACTAGGGCTCTTTTTCACTGCTACACCACCAAATAGTGGGCGGTAGCATAGGAATGCTGCGTGGTGAAAATGGACAGAGAGCCTGGAGATACTTTAGTTTTAAAAGGTCAGATGTGTAAATACTGTTTCTATACTACTGGATAATACTGCAAGCCAAGTTGTACTTGTTTCATTTGTTTTCAATACAGTGTAATGTACCTGGGTACTGTGTAACAGTGTGACGACATGTTTTCAAACCCCATCATAAGTTATATAGCACATTAAATGCTTTGTGTTAAGTGATTCTTAAACTGACTTCTTGCACTAACAGGAGGCGCCGGCAGCGATCGCCAGACAGAATACATTCACTTCATAATCTTCCTTCTCTCTGAACATTTAGAATGCTAAAATAAATACTTAATATAATTTTCATGGTGAAATGCATTAAAGCATGCATTAATCATATGGGGGCACGGCGGCGTGCCTGCCTTGCATTTGCAGGTTTTTCTGGTGGGTTTACTCAACGCTTCAGTTTCCTTTCAAAGTCATGTAGGATGTGGGGTTTTGTTGTGCTATATTGACCCTGCTAGTGTATGTTTTGCTTGTATTCATCCTTCGATGTGCTGGCGACTCGTTCAGAGATGGGCGCAACTCTGAATGGATGGCATAATTAAACATGTATAACGAAGATATTTTTAAAGTTCTGAACACTCCGTGGGCTAAGTTTAAAACTAGTTTTAATTTCACAAAGACGTTTATCGTGTAGTGATTGGTTATGTGGAGAAAGACAAAGGACGGATAGGAACTGGGGTTTTAGTACGTCAGATAGAGACAGCACGCGTGCAATAAAGAAAGCCCGCTCAGAAGAACATGCATTGAATTCTGTGTTCGTGTCTCCGATCACCAGATCACAAACCCAACATTTACACAATATTTAAGTTAAACCTGTGCGATACCCATTCATACATCCAGTTTTTTGGAGCCTCGTCACACCTGCCATAAAGGTGTACACCTGGGGACCCCTTACTGTCAGGGAGCAGCACTACCGCCTCACTACCATGCTTGTTTAATACCTGCTTTAATGCATTTCATCATGAAAATGATATCAAGTATTTATCTTAGCATTCTAAATTTTTAAAGAGCAGGAATACCATGAAATGAATGGATTCTGTGCGGTGATTGCTGCCTCCTCTTAGTGCATAGGAAGTCAGTTTAAGAAGCATAGTGATTAACAACTGGGTCGGGGAACACAACACAAAGCATTTAATGTGCTGCATTAACTTATGACGGGGTTTGAGAAAATCAAGTAAATTAAACATTGATTTTAGGATGAAGTTTAGTTTATGACATTCTACTTTAATTATGAAGTAAACTATGAAAATAAAGTGGAAATGCTGACTTTAATCTTGACATAAGCGTCAAAATTAAAGTGGAAATGTCGAGAATAAAGTCAGCATGTCGACTTTATTCTTGACATATACCGGTAGTTTGTTTTTTTTCTTCCCTCTTTACTGTATTTTTTTTTCTTCAACGTGGCCCTAATGCACTTCCGTAGGGCTATACCACAAATAGCATTATACAGTAAATGCCAGTTGCAGTTATTTTATTTATGTATATAGCTTAGCTTGAAGCAAGGCCCATATTAATGCATTTTGCCTAAATGATGGTACAGTTGGTAAGGATGTCATCACAAAGTTGTACTTGTTTTATTTTATTTTAATTTGGTGAATACTGTGTAATGCACCTGGGCTTGAAGTCTTGAAGTAATAGTGCAGCTATCAGTAATAATACTATTATTTATTTTATTGTTATTATTTATTAGTTTAAATATTATGCAGTTTATTGATGGTAAAGTTGTTTAAAAAGTCACTTTAATGTGTCAATGGACAGAGATTGTTAACATTAACAGTAAGTGTAGTTGGTTCACAAAAAATATTTACTATTTATTACTTTTCTAAGACATATTTAGTGCAATACAAGTTTTGACAAGCACCTCTGGATATTTTACTAAGTCTAAATGCCTCTTTGGATGGTTGAAAATATGTTGTCAAAATCATAGTTTAAGTTTTTGCAAAATTTGTTCAATAAAAAGGTTCTATATTTTTAATGCAACTGTCATGCAATGTGATTCCTTCTCTTCATTAGTGTCACCCACTTGAAAACTATCACTTTATGGGGCCATGCAAACCTGTATTAATACTTGTGTGAACATTAAAATGTTTTTTTGTACAATGTACAATTCTCATAACAGTGGAATAGGTTATTCTTAGCCAGTCTACTGCAGTAATTGCAGTGGAAAATGTGGTTAACATTCACTCATGCATGGGGAAAAAAATACCGCCCAATACCGTGAAACCGGGATAATTTAGAAAAATACCGTGATATAGAATTTTGGTCATACCGCCCACCCCTACCCCTACCCATAAGATCTTTCAGAAAGTACAGTATTATAAAAGTATAATTCAAAGAAACAGTGTAACAAACGGAATAAAATAAAAATGTTGCTTTTATGTATTTACAGTAAGTAATATATGCTGGAAATGTTGAACATCTTAATACATAATTCGCCTGTCTCCTCACTCACTCACGTCTGTCCGAAGCCGAATGCGCAGTCGCCTTCTGTGCAGCTGCCAGAAAAACCTTACAAGACCGAAATCCAACCCCAACATCGTGGCAGGCGGCGGATTTAGCCTACGCATTTCAGGATTATTATTCTGAAATCCCAAATCCTTCCGCCCAGGCGTAGGATATTAGCCCCGATCACAGCCAACCCTCACACTCAAAATAATACGTAAGAATATATTATTAAGTATTTCAGTGGCAGAAATGACTCCACAGCCATCACGATCATTACACTACCGTCGTCTGCAGATGTTGATGTGTGCGAAGCAAGGTACACATTCTAAGCCACATACAAATCTCCACAGGTGGCGCAGTACGCATTGTCGTGCGCTGCTGCTGAGATCTGAGTAAAATAAAACACTGCTGGCCTATTCGCACCAAGCACTGAATGTTCACCACACCATCTGGAGTGATTTTAATGCCCCTTGCATCCTCGCCCTTTCAAAACTGCTTATTCTCGCAACTTGGTGCCAACGGCCGCAAAAATTCAAAGAGAAAGGCGATTTCGATTAAAGCTCTAGAGGCCTGAAAGGAGATTTCGACTACAGCTCGAGGCCTAATTACGCATTCTGATTCAATTACGCATTCATTCAATACACCTATATCAGGTTTGTGGTGCTTATACTTATTACTATTCCATATTTTACTGGAACATTCATCATTCAATATTATACTATAGGCTTGGAAAATTCATCAACTAACAGTACAAGTCTGTACAGTAATGAGTGAAGCGGACTAAAATCATTACAAAAAAACTTCTTCGTTTCTTCTTCTACTTTTTGTTGATTTGTATTTCTCATTTTTTCCCTTTTACTGCCATAGGCCTACATAATTATAAAATATGGCAATTTTTATGCACATGACACAAAATAAATTAAGCTTAAAGACTACATGTGTTTCCAAATTCAAAGGGCATTCCCTGTCAAACTAGCATTCGCCATGACTATAAACCTATAAACAAGTCACAAGGACAAACATTTGACATGGTAGGAATATTCCTTGCTAAACCCGTTTTCAGCCATGGTCAATTGTATGTGGCTTTTTCAAGAGTCAGAAGGGCAAGTGATGTGAAGGTGCAAGTTAAAGATGGGCCACATCAAGGGAAATTACTACCAAACAGTGAGAGTGTCTTCACAAAAAATGTAGTCTACAGCGAGATTTTACAACTTTAGTCGCATACTGACAGGCCTCCAGTATACAAACAAAAAACATTGTCATAGATAGCATGTATTTTTTAAGTGTACAGTATTTTTCGCCGTGATAAAGTCATACATATCCCAAACCTCTTAGTTAATTATCATTACTTACATCACTTTCTTATTTATTTCTTACTTATCATTTGTTCTTCATATACTGCTGACAATAACTAGTGCCCGTTTCATCTTATGTTGTTGAAACTGGCTTTTTGTCTAGTTTAAAAATAAAAATCTGGTTCCAACAAAGAATATTCCTAAAACACTTCACAGTTTAAACTTTAAATTTCACTACAAACATTAAAAAAGCCAGAGATGTCCGTTTTATCATAACACCTCTGTCCTTCCATCCACTTTACAAATCTTACATTCTCTCCAGAAGAGTTATGAAACTCCAAAGCTACAGTTGATACAAAAAGTCTGCACACCATTGCCAAATTCACAGATATTGTGTAATAAAAAATGAAACCAATTCTGAAAATTCTGTCAGAACTTATTCCACCTTTTAACTGCAAAATTGCTAGAAGTTTACTTTTCAAAATCTACCCCTCCCTTTAATTACATATTTAACATTTGTACAAACTTAAATTTCCTGCATGAAATCATACTTGTCTGCTTTACATATTTGCATTATTTCAGAACTCTTGTAAAATACTTTTTGTTGTGCTTTTTTTGTTCTTTTCAAAGCGTCTTATATGACAGATCAGACTTTGTTACTGCTTAGCCTACGTACTCCTCCAACAGTAAAATATTAACTGGATCTGCAGTTTAACTGGTAGTCTGCATCACACTCACCAATGTACATTTCAAATATATGACCCTTTCACTATGTTTGTCACATTTTGGGGGTTACATGAATGGACATTAGACTTCAAAAACTAAACAAACGACACAAATTTAGCACTTGCAGATCTGTATTTAGCAACAGCTATGTGCATAATAGCGCAAGGTGCATGCAACGTTTCTCTTACGCACTATAAGCTGTATACAGTGGGGCAAAAAAGTATTTAGTCAGCCACCAATTGTGCAAGTTCTCCCACTTAAAAAGATGAGAGAGGCCTGTAATTTTCATCATAGGTATACCTCAACTATGAGAGACAAAACGAAAAAAAAAAAATCCAGAAAATCATACAACAGTATTTTCTTTTCCCATGCATGAGTGGATGTTAACCACATTTTCCACTGCAATTACTACAGAAGACTGGCTAAGAATAATCTATTCCACTGTGATGAGCATTGTACATTGTACAGAAAAACATTTTAATGTGCACACAAGTATTAATACAGGTTTGCATGGCCCCATAAAGTGACAGTTTTCAAGGGGGTGGCACCAATAAAGAGAAGGAATCACACTGCATGACAGTTGCAGTCAAAATATAGAACCTTTTTATTGAACATATTTTGCAAACAACTTAAGATAAAATATTGAAAACATATTTTCAACCATCCAAAGAGACATTTAGAGTTAGTAAAATAGTCAGAGGTGCTTGTCAAAAGTTGTATTGCACTGAACATGTCTTAGAAAAGGAATACAGAGTAAATATGTTTTGTACATCAACTACACTTTAATGTTAATCTCTGTCCACTGACACGTTATAGTGACTTTTTAAAACAACTTTCCCATCACTAAACTGCATAATATTTAAACTAATAAATAATAACAATAAAATAAATAATAGTGCAACTTCCAGTAATAATACTATCCCTTCAAGACTTCAAGCCCAGGTGCATTACACAGTATTAACCAAATAAAAATAAAAACAAGTGTAACTTGGTGATGACATCTTTACCAACTGAACCATCATTAAGGCACATTGCATTAATATGGACCTTGCTTCAAGCTAAGCTATACATAAATAATAAAACTGCAACTTGTATTTATAATGCTATTTGTGGTATAATCCTACTGAATCGTATTAAGGCCACAGTGAAGAAAAAAAAAATGTTGACTTTATTCTCGTAGTTTATTTTCTCATTAAAGTAGAATGTCGTAAACTAAACTTTACCCTAAAATCAATGTTTAATTTACTAGATTTTCTCAAACCCTGTCATAAGTTAATGTAGCACATTAAATGCTTTGTGTTGTGTTCCCCGACCCAGTTGTTAATCGCTAAGTGCACTTTAAACTGATTTCCTCCGCACTAAGAGGAGGCGCCGGCAGAGATCGCCGCACAGAAAACACTCACTTCATGATATTCCTGCTCTCTGAAATTTTAGAATGCTAAGATAAATACTTGATGTCATTTTCATGATGAAATGCATTAAAGCATGTATTAAACGTGTTGTGGTAGTGCTGCGGTGTACATTCTATGTAGAGAACTTTATGGCAGGTGTGACGAGGCTTCAAAAAACTGGATGTATGAATGGGCATCGAACAGGTTTAACTTAAATATTGTGTAAATGTTGGGTTCGTGATCTGGTGGTCGGAGACATGAACACGGAATTCAATGGATGTTCTTCTGAGCGGGCTTTCTTTATTGCATGCATGCTGTCTCTATCTGACGTACCAAACTCCCAGTTCCTATCCTTTTTCTTTGTCCACATAACCAATCAGCACACTATAAACGTCTTTGTGAAATTAAAACTAGTTATAAACTTAGACCACGGAGTGTTCAGAACTTTAAAAAAATCTTCGTTATACATGTTTAAATATGCCATCCATTCAGGATTGCGCCCATCCCAGCAAGACATTGTGGGCGAGGCAGGAACAAATCCTGAACGAGGCTCCAGCACATCGCAGGGTGAATACGAGCAATACATACACTAGCAGGGTTAATATAGCATAAGAAAACCCCACATCCTACATGACTTTGAAAGGAAAATGAAGCACGTCGAGTAAACCCACCAGAAAAACATGCAATTTCAAAGCAGGGTAAACCCACCAGAAAAACATGCAATTTCAAAGCAGGGAACACCCGGGACCCCTTTGCTGCGAGGCAGCAGTACAACCTCCATGCCACCGTGCCCCCACATGATTAATACATGCTTTAATGCATTTCATCATGAAAATTATATCAAGTGCTTATCTTAGCATTCTAAATGTTCTGGGAGCAGGAATGTCATGAAAGTTATGTATTCTGTGTACTGCATGAGCCTCCACTTAGTGCAAGAGGAAGTCAATTTAAGAGGCAGGTAGCCATTAACATGGCTCGGGGAACATTTAACACAAAGCATTTAACGTGCTACATAACTTACAACAGGGTTTGAGAAAATCTAGTAAATTAAATATTCATTTTAAGATGAAGTTTAGTTTACAATGTTCTACTCTAATGACAAATTATGAGAATAAAGTCAACATGTCGACTTTAATCTCAACATAAACGGCGAGAATAAAGTCAACATGTCGTCACACAATTACACAGTATCCAGGTACATTACACAGTATTGAAAAAAATAAAACAAGTACAACTTGGCTTGCAGTATTATCCAGTAGTATAGAAACAGTATTCACACATTTGAAGATAATGGTCCACATCCGAACTTTTAAATACAAAATATCTCCAGACAACAGACATGACTCCTTTTTCCAGCAAAAGTTCTTCTGTGTCATCATGTTCAACTTTATCGTCCACTACAGCTTCAGTTTCAGAATATTCTCTGTCCATTTTCATCACGCAATACCTCCACTACCGCATGTACTCTGTTGTATGCCTGTTTAGCGGTGTAGCAGTGAAAAAGGTCCCCCTTAAACAGTTTCCCGCTGTGCCACATTCCAAACGTTGTTTAGGCAATTTAAACCGGTGTTACGGTGTAAGAAAAATCCACATCATAACGAAAATAAAAAACGGTTTTCGGTATGAACCGGTATACCACACAGCACTATAGTGAGGGTATTAGAAATAAACTTGATCCTTTAGGTGTAAAAGTCAAGACAGAGGTAAAGAATTTAGGGGTAATTATTGACTCTGACCTAAGTAATAAATCACATATTAATCAGACTAGGACAGCATTTTTCCATCCATCCATCCATCCTCTCCCGCTTATCCGAGGTCGGGTCATGGGGGCAGCAGCTTGAGCAGAGATGCCCAGACTTCCCTCTCTCCGGCCACTTCTTCCGGGAGAATCCCAAGGTGTTCCCAGGCCAGCCGAGAGACATAGTCCCTCCAGCTTGGCCTGGGTCTTCCCCGGGGCCTCCTCCCGGTTAGACATGCCCGGAACACCTCACCAGGGAGGCGTCCAGGAGGCATCCTGATCAGATGCCCGAGCCACCTCATCTGACTCCTCTTGATGCAGAGGAGCAGCGGTTCTACTCTGAGCCCCTCCCGGATGACTGAGCTTCTCACCCTATCTTTAAGGGAAAGCCCAGACACCCTGCGGAGGAAACTCATTTCAGCCGCTTGTATTCGCAATCTCGTTCTTTCGGTCACTACCCATAGTTCATGACCATAGGTGAGGAACATAGATCGACTGGTAAATTGAGAGCTTCGCCTTGCGGCTCAGCTCCTTTTTCACCATGACAGACCGATGCAGAGCCCGCATTACTGCGGATGCCGCACCGATCCGCCTGTCGATCTCACGCTCCATTCTTCCCTCACTCGTGAACAAGACCCCGAGATATTTGAACTCCTCCACTTGGGGCAGGATCTCACCACCAACCCTGAGAGGGCACTCCACCCTTTTCCGGCTGAGGACCATGGTCTCGGATTTGGAGGTGCCGATTCCCATCCCAGCCGCTTCACTCGGCTGCGAACCGATCCAGAGAGAGTTGAAGATCACGGCCTGATGAAGCAAACAGGACAACATCATCTACAAAAAGCAGTGAC
The DNA here is from genome assembly GCF_900747795.2 of Erpetoichthys calabaricus. Taxonomy (NCBI): domain Eukaryota; kingdom Metazoa; phylum Chordata; class Cladistia; order Polypteriformes; family Polypteridae; genus Erpetoichthys; species Erpetoichthys calabaricus. The sequence continues at coordinate 234,010,463 of NC_041396.2, read as the reverse complement.
CCAATCCTGAGTCCACCAAACCAGACCCTCTCAACGCCCTGGCTGCGCCTAGAAATTATGTCAATAAAAGTTATGAACAGAATCGGTGACAAAGGGCAGCCCTGGCGGAGTCCAACTCTCACTGGAAACGGGTTCGACTTACTGCCGGCAATGCGGACCAAGCTCTGGCACCGATCGTACAGGGACCGAACAGCCTTTATCAGGGGGTCCAGTACCCCATACTCTCACAGTACCCCCCACAGGATTCCCCGAGGGACACTGTCGAATGCCTTTTCCAAGTCGACAAAACACATGTAGACTAGTTGGGCAAACTCCCATGCACCCTCCAGGACCCTGCTAAGGGTGTAGAGCTGGTCCATTGTTCCGCGACCAGGATGAAAACCACACTGTTCCTCCTGAATCCGAGGTTCGACTATCCGACGGACCCTCCTCTCCAGGACTCCCGAATAGACTTTTCCAGGGAGGCTGAGGAGTGTGATCCCTCTGTAGTTGGAACACACCCTCCGGTTCCCTTTCTTAAAGAGGGGGACCACCACCCCGGTCTGCCAATCCAGGGGCACTGTCCCTGATGTCCATGCGATGTTGCAGAGGCGTGTCAACCAAGACAATCCTACAACATCCAGAGCCTTGAGGAACTCCGGGCATATCTCATCCACCCCCGGGGCCCTGCAACCAAGGAGTTTTTTGACCACCTCGGTGACCTCAGTCCCAGAGATGGGGGAGCCCACCTCTGAGTCCCCAGGCTCTGTTTCTCATTGGAAGGCATGTTAGTGGGATTGAGGAGGTCTTCGAAATACTCCCCCCACCGACCCACAACGTCCCGAGTCGAGGTCAGCAGCGCACCATCACCACCTTATACAGTGTTGACACTGCACTGCTTCCCCATCCTGAGACGCCGGACGGTGGACCAGAATCTCCTCGAAGCCGTCCGAAAGTCGTTCTCCATGGCCTCCCCAAACTCCTCCCACGCCCGAGTTTTTGCCTCAGCAACCACCAAAGCCACATTCCGCTTGGCCTGCCGGTACCTATCAGCTGCCTCCAGAGTCCCACAGGTTCAAACCTTCTATGATGAATGAAAACTTTGGACGGCATTTTCCCTTGCCCGAACGCGGGTCACCGGGGCCCCCCTCTGGAGCCAGGCCTGGAGGTGGGGCTCGATGGCGAGCGCCTGGTGGCCGGGCCTGCACCTATGGGGCTCGGCCGGGCACAGCCCGAAGAGGCAACGTGGGTCCCCCTTCCCATGGGCTCACCACCTATGAGAGGAGCCAAGGAGGTCAGGTACAGTGTGAGTTGGGTGGTGGCCGAAGGCGGGGACCTTGGCGGTCCCATCCTCGGCTACAGAAACTGGCTCTTGGGATGTGGAATGTCACCTCTCTGAAGGGGAAGGAGCCTGAGCTAGTGCGCGAGGTTGAGAGGTTCCGGCTAGATATAGTCGGACTCACCTCGACGCACAGCTTGGACTCTGGAACCAATCTCCTTGAGAGGGGCTGGACTCTCTACCACTCTGGAGTTGCCCCCGGTGACAGGCGCCGAGCGGGTGTGGGTATACTTATTGCCCCCCGACTTAGAGCCTGTTTATTGGGGTTTACCCCAGTAGACGAGAGGGTAAAAGCAGTTCGGAGTACCCACCCTTTTTGGAGTCCCTGGAGGAGGTGCTAGAGGGCATACCTTCTGGGGACTCCCTCATTCTGCTGGGAGACTTCAATGCTCACGTGGGCAATGACAGGGAGACCTGGAAGGGCGTGATTGGGAGGAATGGCCCCCCCGATCTGAACCCGAGCGGTGTTTTATTATTGGACTTCTGTGCTCGTCACGGATTGTCCATAACGAACACCATGTTCAAGCATAGGGGTGTTCATATGTGCACTTGGCACCAGGACACCCTAGGCCTCAGTTCGATGATCGACTTCGTGGTCGTGTCATCGGACTTGCGGCCACATGTCTTGGACACTCGGGTGAAGAGAGGGGCGGAGCTGTCAACTGATCACCACCTGCTGATGAGTTGGCTTCGATGGTGGGGGAGGATGCCGGTCAGGCCTGGTAGGCCCAAACGTGTTGTGAGGGTCTGCTGGGAACGTCTGGCAGAGCCCCCTGTCAGAAGTAGCTTCAACTCCCACCTCCGGCAGAACTTCGACCACATCCCGAGGGAGGTGTGGGACATTGAGTCCAAATGGGCCATGTTCCGTGCCTCTGTTGTTGAGGCAGCTGACCGGAGCTGTGGCTGTAGCATTTTTTCACTTAAGTAATATAGAAAAAGTTAGATCCCTTATAACTTTGCAAGATGCTGAAAAATTACTCAATGCTTTTGTTTTTAGACTAGATTAATGCAATGCACTCCTTTCAGGACTACCCACAAAAGACATTAATTGGTTGCAACTAGTGCAGAATGCAGCTACCAGAATCTTAACTAGGAAAAGAAAACCGAGCACATCTCTCCAGTTTTGATGTCATTAAATTGGTTACCAGTGCCATTTAGAATTGACTTTAAAATACTGCTTACGATTTACAAAGCCTTAAATAATCTCGCTCCATCCTATACTAAAGAATGCCTGTCACCTTACACTCCAAATCATAACCTTAGAACTTCAAATGAGTGTCTGTTGATAATTCCAAGAGATAAACTTCAAAGAAGTGGTGAGGCAGCCTTCTGCTGTTATGCACCTAAAATCGGAATAGCTTACCGATAGATGGTGGAGCACTTTTACAAAAAAAAAAAAAAAATGCTAAAAACCTATTATTTTAACATGGCTTTCTCATAGCTACATTTTTGTGTAACCCTGATATACTGTATATACATTGAATTATCATTTTTATAATGGCTCCGCAAACCGTACTATTCCCTGCTTTCTCTGCTATTCTTTTTCCGGTTTTCCTGTGGTGGCGATCTGTGCTGCCACCACCACCTGATCAAGGCACCATGCAGTCCCTACATGATTGATTGAAGGGCCAGATGTCCATATGACCATCATCATCAAATTCTTTCATGTGAAGCCTGAAAACCATGAGGACTGATTTAGATCATTTATATGAGGTAGAATACCCAGTGGGGGGCTGGGTGGTCTCATGGCCTTGGAACCTGTGCAGATTTCTTGTTTCCTCCAGCCCTCTGCAGCTTACTTTATTCTTTATTATTTAGTATTGCCTAATTATAATTTTTATTTTTTATAAATGTTTCTTTCTTCATCTTGTAAAGCGTTTTGAGTTACATCATTTGTATGAAAATGTGCTATATAAATAAATGTTGTTGATGAAGTTATTTATGGACTGACTCCATAATGGACAAAAGTGGTATAAAAGAAAACCAGTGTTTGTCTTTTGGGTTTTCCTTTTTAAATAATGAACACGATTCCTGCAGTCACGTGCTGAAATTCTATTGTCTAGACAAGACATGTTTTTCTTTTTGACATGTGCTGATGATGTTATGTATCATCAAGTTCCACAATGAAAAGGTCCAAAACAGCAAATGAAACAAACTAAGACATACTCCAGACTTCTTCCTCACAAATAACAAAGTACTATCACAAATATTAAAAAAATAATGCATTTACTTTTGTTTATATAATTCCTTTCTCAAAGGAACAATTTATTCAGAAGACAATAAAACAGAACCAACAATAAAATAACAGAATTAAAAAAAAACAGGATAACAAAGCAAATAAAAAACAACCCAATACCCACAATGTAGAAAAGAAAAAAAATCTATAGGATCTATTATAGAAAGATACTGGCAGAAGATTTTCAGTTTTGAAGGACGATAGGGAAGAGCTATCTCAGATAGACTGAGGTAAAAAAAATTCTGAAGTTTTGGGCCATGGCACTAAAAGACCTGCCACCCCAGGCAAACAGATTTGTATATTTGGCTAGCACACATAAACACCGAAGGTGGTAAGCAAAAGTTTCTATTGTACATGCCAAGAAATTGGTAACAAACCTAACTGATAATGAACAAGAGTGATGTGTTTGGTATGTTTAGCATAAGTAAAAGCTCTTGTGGCTGAATTTTGCATAGACTGTAGCCAACTGAAGACACTACCTGAACACCAGTGACTGTAAACATGTTAATCAAGTCAGGAAGTAATCAAAGCACGAGCCAGTGTTTCAGCATCTTCTTTGTTAAGGGCAAAGGCAAGCAATGTTGCAGAGATGGAAAAATGTAATTTTAGTAAGTAAGATTATATGAGGCTCAAAGGTAAGTGATCAGTTCAGTAAAATGCCAACATTACTGACTAACTGTAAAGGACAGACAATCATTCCATCAATATTAATACAAACGTTTGATACCTTGGAAACCACTGATTGTGGGGCAACTATCATATCTATTTATATCAGAATTTAATTTAATGAGAAGAATGTATTGATAGACCGTATAAAAAAAAAGCTGTAACATTAAATAGAAGGAGAATGTTAAGTGCAGCAACATTAGCAGACAAAGAGGTAATACACAATTCTCAAAACAGCAGCCTTTGTAGGAGTAGGTGATATGTGGGAGTGGGCTGTACAGCTAAACCTCCATAGAAGAGCATAAACACACACTTTCAAGGTTAAAGTAGATAAGCAGTTTATTGTATCTGCATGTACTTTTCCAACTGAAAAACTTATTTTTTACCAAATGCACTACTGACTAATTATGAACATTGGTGCAACCAATACCATCAAAACACTTGTCTCTACTACGCAAGCAGATTCGATAGTGGGTAAAAGTACAGCCTCCCCCTCTCATTCACTCACTCATGCCCATATTAACAAGCAAAAACAGCACTACAACATACTGTTCATGTCCCACATTCCTGTCAGCATCAACTGCACAGAATTCCAGTTAATCCTATTAAAGTGGTAGGTTCACTTATTACACACAAACAACAAACAACATACAAGTCCATACAAAAATAAATTAGTTTTAAGAAACAACTATACCAACATAAAATATTTTCCATTTGCTTTTACATGCGTATTTTGTGTTTGAATGTGTTTGCAAGTTTTGTGCCAATTTGTATCATACTGGTTTTTATTAAATCCACACTGGAAAAAGATTTTCATCATGTCCAATGGGGGCTGGGAGGTCTTTTAGGCTAGATCCCCTGCAAATAGTCCCCCCCCCCCCCCTTCTCCAGCATCTCGCTCCTTAACCCTGGCCAGGCAACCATAGGAATGGACTTGTCTTAACAGACTTAAAAAAAAACTTATCTTCAAATTAGGAATCTACTTCTTGTATATCTCTATTGTTTAAGTGCATATTCTTTATCAATTAATTTTATATACTATTTATTTAGTCATATCTAACTATTTCTAATTTGTTGTTTTTTGTCTTGTAACTCTTCTTCTAACTCCGCTACTAGACGAGGTTCCAAGCCCAGATAATGGAGGAGGGTTGGGATGTGGGGCAACCCCTCCCACCAAAAAACTGTTTTTGCTACAGAAACGGCAGGAAGTCAATGCATAGTTAGTCAACAGCATGGTGGGCGCCATCAATCTATGACAGCAATGGAGCAAAGACATTTTATGGCCGTCCATCACTCAATGTCTGACCTGGCTTTCCAGATGAAACAGATCGCCAAATTCAGCACCTGAGAGGTTTGAACACTGTTTCAGACTGGGAATCTGGCACAATTGTTTCAGAAATTTGATTCCTGCAACCCTGATATTCTCTGCATTAGAGGAGTTTGATGGGCCAACAGAGGGAAGTGTGTCAGTGACAGCAAAACTAGTCTCTATTCTAGCCATGACAACAACCATATCTATAGCATCAGTATTGTTCACTTGGCATGAGCCACTGGGGCTCTTCTCGGATGAAGACCAGTATCAGACAGGATCATGTCCGTGCAACTGCAAGGACCACATGTGAAAGTTACGGTCATCCAAGCCTACACCCTAACCGAAGTTACGAACAATGATGTGAAACATGCCTTCTATGAAGACTTGTAAGCCAAACTCAATCGTGCTCCGTGCCAATTCCTCATTCTCCTCACGGGCGACTTCAATGCGCAGATTAGTGGTGCTAGGGCTGGTTTCAATCAAGTGATTGGACAAGCTGGTCGTACCAATCACGCGATCGACAATACTGTTTTCCTCTTATCAGATTCTAACAATTAATTGATGAGGTGGGAGACATGACTAATAAATGGGTATTAAATGAAGTGGCAGGGGCAGGATCAAATTTAGAGGAAGAAAAGTTGGATTTTGTAATTAACTCAGAAACTGAAAAATAAATCTGTAGGATGAATGTAAACAGCAACTGCTGTGAAGTTTTTCAGAGGGTTTCATGAAAAAGAAAATGGAGAAAATGGAAAGTACGGCTGTAATATTGTATTTACTTTTTCTTTAAAAAAATTAGCAGTTTGGTAGTGGCCAACAGAGCTCAGAGCAGATGAATTCGAGAGTTGAATAAGTCTGTTTATTGCTGTAAATAAATAAAGATTTGGAAAGATTTAGGATTACTGTTATCATCCTCTTCTATAATACGCTATCGTGGCTGTTCGTTTGTCTGTCCAGAATTTTAAATCACCTATAGCTCACAAACCGTTTCACCTATTGACTTGAAATTTGGTAGATATAAACTATGTGACGTCTACTATCCGCTTTTGGGGTGATGATTTTTATTACTCTTTATTTTTATTTTATTGTAGAATCAACTTTCGGCAGCACACAGCAGGGCGACTGTGCAGCACATGCGTATGGGCGCCGTTCTCAACCCTACCACCTTCACTAATCATTCTTGAGGCAGATTGAAGACTTAAGTGCCAGCTTAAGTGAAAAATTAAAGAAAACGTACTAAGTAATTGCAACACAAAACTAACTTAATCAGTTTTAACGCGAAAAGATGCCGACAAAAGAAGAGAAGCAGCGGGCTGCTAGGGTGGAGAAAAGAAGAGCTGCTCAGGAAGTAGCAAGTGCATCAACCTCTGAGCAAACGAATGATAAACGTACAGAGAAAGGGCTCAAGTCAAGTGTATTCACTGCACGTTATCGTGCAGTACACCATTACTGGTTGTTTATAACTGTGGAGTAGTTAGAGGAATGGGTTTTATTTAGGGCATTTCTATACTTGGACATATTCTCAGTGTAGGCTAAATAATGGACAGTGAAGACCACTTTTATTGTAAAAGTCAACCGATTACTTTCATTTTCCCTAGAGTTTTGAAGAAAACCACAAGAAAGTGTAAGACCCAAATTACTGAGTGTTACCAAAAGAAATCTCTGTATTTATTTTTCATGTATGTACTTTTATAAAACATCATAAATCTTAATGCACAACAACAATACATAATTATTATTGTTGATGTTTTAGAAAAACAACACACCTTAATGTAAACAAAGGCTTTTTCAAGTTTAAAAATAATGATCATGCTAAGAAGTTGACACTGCTTCAGAGCATCAAGCAACAGATTCAAATCCCAGCCACAGGATGTGTGGTGCTTTCATTGAATTCCTTTGGCCATTTGTGATTCTGTACTAAATACTTCATGCCATTAGGTTAATTTGTGACACTAAATAGGATCAGAATGAATGCACATGGTTTTGTACATGAGTGCTGCCTGAAATGAAATTGTAATATCAATTATCAGCTGCTACTATCTCCTTTTCATTCTCTTTTTCTTTTCAGTATTCTTCTGTTGCACTCCCACCACTGAAAGAGACCTAGATATGTGTGGGAATCTCTATCATCAGTAGTGTCAGAAATGTACTTAAAGCCCCCCTTAAACATGTGGTCCTTATTTATATTAACTTAATTTTTCACTTACTGCTTTTCTCAAACAGCACATTTTTCAACTATATATGTTATTTGAAGTAAATATACTGTATATTTTAGTATATTAGGACACAGCTGAAAGTGTGAGGCATAAAAAAATGAATGTCTGTAGGCATCTTTGTTAATTTCCATAAACCTCTTGGCATCTCATAGTTCTCTCCACGTGTTACCAAGGACCTTGCATGCAACTGACAACTATGATGTTTTCATACAGTACCAAAACACTGCACTTCACAAGTCAAACAGCTTTTTGCCAAGAGTTGACTCATGAGAAGTATTTTTCAGCATGTGTCATATTAACCCATTCCTAATGTAGGTGGGAGAAATCATACCTAACTGTAAACATGACACCTCAGACAAATTTAATTTTGAAAAATACCAAATGATTTTAAATAATTATGTGTTGAAACAAGCATTACATTTTAAGTGCTTATTACTGGTGCTTAGTGACTGTCATTAAACACAGAGTTGCACAACTGATAAAAACGAAGAATTGAAGCACAATTAATAATATAAATTAGGGCTTAAATTTTTTTATTGGCATCAGGTACCTAAACCAATGTAAGAGTTTATAAAGAACTAGACAAAGAGCCTGTTTCGACAATGTAAGATGAAACAGGCACGAGTTTGTGTCAGCAGTGTATGAAGAACAAATGATAAGTAACGAAGAAGTTGTTTTCTAATGATTGTTGTCCGCTTTACTCATTACTGTACAGGCTTGTACTGTTTAGTTGATGAATTTTCCAGGCCTATAGTATAATATTGAATGATGAATGTTCCAATACAATATGGAATAGTAATAAGTATAAGCACCACAAACCTGATATAGGTGTATTGAATGAATGCGTAATTGAATCAGAATGCGTAATTAGGCCTCGAGGTATAGTCGAAATCGCCTTTCAGGCCTCTAGAGCTTTAATCGAAGTTGCCTTTCTCTTTGAATTTTTGCGGCCGTAAATCCACCGCCTGCCGCAATGTTGGGGTTGGATGTCGGTCTAGTAAGGTTTTTCGGGCAGCTGCGCAGAAGGCGACTGCGCATTCGGCTTCAGACGTGAGTGAGTGAGTGAGGAGGCAGGCGAATTATGTATTAAGATAATGATAATTATGGACTACACTATAACTTACACCTACCACGTTTATTCACTAACATTTTCTGTTCAGTGACTGAAAAAGTAAATACTACTTAAAATCAATGCTAAACTATAAAAAATAAAAAATAACACTGTCATATAAATATTAATATTATATGGGATAATTTCATCTACATAACTATTTTAAAACTGTTTTCGTAACAACATACTTTACATATCTGTTAGCAACTCAGCAAATGCTATGTGAGATTATTTTTGCATCAGTATATGGAGTAAACATTAGCTGGTAATACTCAACTAAAAACTCAAATTCAAATTTCAGATGTCACCAACTATTGATGCTTTATTTTCCTAAATAAATTCCTCTCTTTTTATATTTGTCTCAATTTTAAAGTTATGTTTGTAAATGTAGATGTGTTACTTGAAGATTAATCTAGGTGCTTAATATACAGTGCATCCGGAAAGTATTCACAGCGCATCACTTTTTCCACATTTTGTTATGTTACAGCCTTATTCCAAAATGGATTAAATTCATTTTTTTCCTCAGAATTCTACACAAAACACTCCATAATGACAACGTGAAAAAAGTTTACTTGAGATTTTTGCAAATTTATTAAAAATAAAAAAATTGAGAAAGCACATGTACATAAGAATTCACAGCCTTTGCCATGAAGCTCGAAATTGAGCTCAGGTGCATCCTGTTTCCCCCGATCATCCTTGAGATGTTTCTGCAGCTTAATTGGAGTCCACCTGTGGTAAATTCAGTTGGTTGGACATGATTTGGAAAGGCACACACCTGTCTATATAAGGTCCCACAGTTGACAGTTCACGTCAGAGCACAAACCAGGCATGAAGTCAAAGGAATTGTCTGTAGACCTCCAAGACAGGATTGTCTCGAGGCACAAATCTGGGGAAGGTTACAGAAAAATTTCTGCTACTTTGAAGGTCCCAATAAGCACAGTGGCCTCCATCATCAGTAAGTTCGAAACCACCAGGACTCTTCCTAGAGCTGGCCGGCCATCTAAACTGAGCGATCAGGGGAGAAGGGCTTTAGTCAGGGAGGTGACCAAGAACCCAGTGACCACTGTCAGAGCTCCAGAGGTCCTCTGTGGAGAGAGGAGAACCTTCCAGAAGGACAACCATTTCTGCAGCAATCCACCAATCAGGTCTGTATGGTAGAGTGGCCAGACGGAAGCCACTCCTTAGTAAAAGGCACATGGCAGCCCATCTGGAGTTTGCCAAAAGGCACCTGAAGGACTCTCAGACCATGAGAAAGAAAATTCTCTGGTCTGATGAGACAAAGATTGAACTCTTTGGTGTGAATGCCAGGCGTCACGTTTGAAGGAAACCTGGCACCATCTCTAAAGTGAAGCATGGTGGTGGCAGCATCATGCTGTGGGGATGTTTTTCAGCAGCAGGAACTGGGAGACTAGTCAGGAAAAAGGGAAAGATGACTGCAGCAATGTACAGAGACATCCTGGATGAAAACCTGCTCCAGAGCGCTCTTGACCTCAGACTGGGGTGACGGTTCATCTTTCAGCAGGATAACAACCCTAAGCACACAGCCAAGATATCAAAGGAGTGGCTTCAGGACAACTCTGTGAATGTCCTTGAGTGCCCCAGCCAGAGCCCAGACTTGAATCTGATTGAACATCTCTGGAGAGATCTTAAAATGGCTGTGCACCGACGCTTCCCATCCAACCTGATGGAGCTTGAGAGATGCTACAAAGAGGAATGGGCGAAACTGGCCAAGGATAGGTGTGCCAAGCTTGTGGCATCATATTCAAAAAGACTTGAGGCTGTAATTGCTGCCAAAGGTGCATCGACAAAGTATTGTGCAAAGGCTGTGAATACTTATGTACATGTGATTTCTCAGTTTTTGTATTTTTAATAAATTTGCAAAAACCTCAAGTAAACTTTTTTCACGTTGTCATTATAGGGTGTTGTGTGCAGAATTCTGAGGAAAAAAATGAATTTAATCCATTTTGGAATAAGGCTATAACATAACAAAATGTGGAAAAAGTGATGCGCTGTGAATACTTTCTGGATGCACTGTAAGTAATCAGGGGCCTCATGTATAACGCTGTGCGTAGAACTTACACTATAACATGGCGTAAGCACAAAAGCGGGATTGTGCGTACGCACAGAAAAATCCAGATGCAGGAATCTATGCGCACGCAAAATTTCACGTTCTTCCACTACATAAATCCCGATCAGCGTGAAAAGTAACGCACGTGCACGCGCCTTCTGTCCCGCCCCAAATCCTCCCAGAATTACGCCTCTTTGAATATGCAAATCAATATAAATAGCCTTCTGTGAAAAGACAATGGGAAAAGCACAGGGGAAAATATAAGAATTCCAGCGAATACCAAGCGAATACAAAGGAAAAACGTACTATTTGTTGGTTTAAACAGTGATATAATCAACAAAAGAAAGTTGATCGAGTGACAGAGTGTCGGAGAAACTCGAAAGATCCAAGTTCACAAAGTCGCACAGTGCCCGAACTAAAAAAGAAATCACATATCAAAGTCGCCATGAAAAGGCGAGTCGTAGCCCACCGTCTGAGTGTCATATGAAAGCTTATTAGGGTACAGACAAAACAAATAGGCACACAGTGGGAAAAAAGAACGAAATGTCAACTTTAATCTCGAAATTTCCACTTTAATCACGTAGTTTATTTTGCCATTAAAGTAGAACATCATAAACTTCATCTTAAAATCGTTTATTTTACTAGTTTCTCAAGTAGCACGTTAAATGCTTTGTTCTGTATTTGATCTTCTATGTGCTCTATGTGTGTGAATCACTACGTGCTTCCGTTCTTTCTCTTTCTCCGACGGGACACAGAATCCATTACATTCGTGATATTACAGCTCTCTGAATAATTAAAATACTGAGATGTATACGTGATATCATTTTCATGATGATAGGAATGAAAGCATGTTATTAAACATGGGAACACGGTGGCGCAGTGATTGTTCATATCTCACGCAAGAGGCTTGCTGCGCCATGTGCAACCTTCGATTAAATAATTTATTACAGCAGTACTGTCTCTTTCAAACGTACTAACCTCCAATTCCTGTCCTAACTTTTCTTTCTCCAAATGCCCAATCACCACACAATCTGCTCTGTAATAGACGTTAAGCCACCTGTAAGCTTAGAACGCCGATTCTTCAAAACTTTTAAGGAACACTGAAATATCTTCGTAGTACATGTTTAATTATTCTATCCGTCTATCTTTCCAGTGTCGCGTCAGCGCAAGAAGGAACAATCCCTGAACTAGCTAGCGCTGCGGCACCGTGTCCTCACGTTTAATTATTAACAATACAGATTATTTAAATGAAGTTAAAGTTTTATCTGTATAATATAATCAACATATTTTGCTGCATTTCATCTTAAAAATGTTATCATCATATGTAAATACACGCTTCATAAAGTGGCGCAGGTTGTGCAATATTATAACTGTAGTGCAAGTTTACAGTGAGGTAATTGTACTTATAAGTACAAACAGTTCTACAAGCAGCACTTGATGGACTGATTGAGTGCGTTTATAGTTCTTGGGATGAAACTTTTTCTAAACCGCGAAGTCCGTACAGGGAAGTCTCTGAAGCGTTTTGCCTTGGCTCAGGCAGCGTCTGCTTCATGCTGTATACCGATAATTCTCTTTCCAATCAGCTGCTGCTGTGAGTCCCCACTCAGATACAGTGATATAAATACTCCGAGTGGTGCAGTGAGAGCAATATGGAAAAAGATGATCTGCTGTGGCAACACCTAACGGGAGCAGCTGAAAGAAGAAGAAGATGCAGTGAGAGTTACAACGCTAAAGCAGTTATGGTATTTGAAATACTATGGCTATTTCCTGGACCATTATATTGCTGCATGTTAATTACAATCAGATGCATTACACTAATAAACAATATGCAGTTAGTTGCAGTGTATTTATAAAGCCGCGTCAGGAATGTGGATCTAAGAAAGAAATGGTGATCACACAGGAACAGTAGCACTGCTTTGACGCTGGGTGCCGCCAGTCTGCAAAACCGAGCGGAGAAATTGCGTACGCCAAGGTATGAGTTACCGTGGAAATGTGCGTGGCTTTACACCAAGTTTAGGTTTTATACATTGCGATTTGAGCGTGGAAAGGTTCGTACGCAACATTTCTGTGCGTACGCACCGTTTATACATGAGGCCCCAGATGTTGTTATTGCTTATGCCCGAGTACACTGAGCTGAACTGACAGTAACAAGACAAATGTTCATAACTTGGGTAACACTAAGTTAAGGTACTGCAAAAATTCATCTATTAGTCATTTACTATTATGTAACAAGACTTTAACAGACACTTCTTTCAGTCTTTATAACAGTTACAAAGCATCAGTAAAGTACTTATTCATCTCTGCAATGTGACCTACTAAAAGGATTACAATCTGGATTGGTTTGAGGTGGCTTAAACAAGGAACATTTCTCTTGATATTACATATTTTAGTATAAGATCTGTAAATCCTTCATATTAACAAGCAATTTTACCATCACGTCAATATGCCATACTTCACAGAGATTAATAACCTATCTACTGATGTTTTATAAATGTTATGAATACCAAAAGAAGCAATTTGTTAAGATCTTGTGACAGAAAAGTAGATGAGTGATTGATGTATTTTTGCAGTAGCTAAACTGAAGTATTAATATAACTTGCGAGTACATTTCACTTGCTTCAATACCATATCAGTATGTGTTAATTGAGCGTTATTACATTTATCAAAATTTATTATTTTTTTTTTAATAATGAACATCACATTGGCGTCAAAAAAAAAAAAAAAAAAAAAAACAACACAAATCCACCTCCCTTACATTCTTTGGTAAGGAGCCCTATCTTCAAACTGCAATCCAGTTTGAATATACTTCCTTTTTGTCCCACTATTGTGATTTTCCGGGAGTATTATAATAATAAATAAGAAAAAAATTATGGATGCTCAATTCAGTTTTTTTCAAGACTGGCACCTGATAAGGTGACAATATGCCTAACTACTTCAGCAATGAAGTTTTCCAGTAGGGCTGCAGAATCTGTAAAGAGTTACTTTTCAAGCAACAACTTTAGCATTTCTAAAAAGAAGTGAAATACCATAAATAGATCTTAGGTGAAAGGACATAAACAGTTTTCCTGTCAGGGACTTGTGAATATTCCCACCGCCAAATACAGTACAAAAGATAAACCAGCCTTTATTGTGTAGTATTGCTCCTGAGGCATTGTAATAATTGATCAAACCAGACATATTTGGAATTTGTCAATCACTCACACTAGTCATGTCTCCTTTCATTTGTGAGAAGTTAGAATCCACTTTATTCCAGCCAGAAGTAGTTCTGTTAATACTAAAATCCTTAATTCAACAAACTGTAATGAATATGCTTTAACTCCAGCTGGCATAATCACATAAGGAGGTATTTCCACTTAATGCTTAATTGCAAATAATGGCTGTTAAATTACTGCAAGAGACAGCTGTCTATTGCACGATATCACAAAAACAAATTAATTTTATTCAAGGTATCTAAAGAATTTAACTATTCAGTTAATCCTGAGAATTAAAAAAATAAAAAATAATGTAAAAATTATTTTTACAAAAAATATAGATCTAACTCTACCAATGCAACATTTCTGTATACTGGAGACAGTATGCATTTACATGTACCACATCGGAATAAGCAGCTTCAAAAATGCCAGTTATGGAAGTAGACTTTAAAATTTTCACCTTAACCAATTTCATTTTTCTAGAAGTTCAAATAGTTTTAATGTACCACACAATAAAACACTTTTACTTCAATATGTTTAATATTGACATGTTAAATGTGGGATAAGTCATTAATCAATGAGAAAATAATGAACTAAAATAAAACACATAAGGAAAGCAAAGTTACAGCATTACAGAGCGAGTCCAAGCACAGAAATATGTACATATGTGAATTTAACAAGAGTAACTATATAGAACATTTTAAAACCCAACCTAAATAGTAAAATGATATACATTTATATGTTAAAATGAAACACAAATTAAAATGCACACAACAAAACTGAGGTCAAAAATACCATGCAATCTTTGAAAATGAAGGCAACACTTAACCCACTGACAGTTACTGATAAAATGGAAAAATTCAATTCAGCGATTCAACTGAGTAACTGATTTGAGTACAAGTAATTAATGATTACGAAAAATAAGAATACTAATCATTTTCCTCTTCAAGATATTATATATTGCAAAAATAATGATTAATACAAAAGCAAACAACATGGACACAACTTATACCGTAGACACTTGAGACAGCATACTTTTAAAGTTTCAAGGTAGCTGAACCTGCACAAAAACACTAAATATATTCAAGTTTAAAAATAAGTGGCAAGTCACTGTAACAGCCTTAATAATTAAAGTTTGTTTGACTGGAATTACCAAAATTTCACATTAAAAATCCTAAAGCACTTGGCTTTCACTCCTTACAACAATATCTTGTAAACATTTGCCTTAAAATAATACTTTTTTACTTTTACCTACCAACACATCAAACATTCATTAGAGAGAATGCTCCAAATGGTTCACACCCTTGGCAAATAAAATTGACTTGAAAATACTACTAACGACATATAACTCCTTACAAAATAAAATAAGGAGCTACTATAGTACATTTACTCTAGGAAGAATGCTCAGTGGGATTGAGTGGTTTTTCTGCCTTTTAACCCCTGCAGATTTTCCTTCTTCTCCAGCGTCTCGCCTCTTCAGATTTTTTTCCTGTCCTCCTGACCATCTGACCTTATCATCACAGTCATCTATACATTTTTAAAAAAACTAATCCATATATTAAAACTCTACCTTCCTATTAATCACGTGTATTTTATGTAAGTACATACTGACTTTTTTTCATTACTTATTCATTATTATTGCTACATAATTGTTTTTCTTTTCTTGTAACTATTTTCTGACTTCTTACAAAGCAATTTAAGCTACATTCCGTATAAGAAAATGTGCTATAGAAATAAATGTTTTTATTGTTGTTGGATGGTAAAGACATCTCAGCATTTTGTCTTCCTTTATTAACAAATTGTGTTCATAAGAATTACTTTTGAACGCGCTAAAATCACATTTTTAATCCGTTACCTCCTGACTCACTGATACCACATATAACATTCAACTTGCCTTGATGTCTAGTTATGCAAAACATTGTTTTTTTGCCAATTCTCTGTGCTCTAAAACCAAAAACCCTGATTTTATGTAGGAAATTACACCCTTATGATAAAGTGTAAACCAATAGGTGCCTTCACCAAAAATGAATAGTCAGAAGAACTTGAAGCTGTGTGTGCAACATTCCCCCCCCCCCCATGAGGTGAGGGGTGAAACTTGCTCCTTTGCACAAAACTTTGAAAAAAATGGGGACTATAATACAGACAAGGGAAGTGTCGTTTTATGCATTTTGAGGATGCTGATCTTGAATATAATAATATATTCGATATTTGATCCATTGCCAGTGTCTCTAGCCCTCTAACTGCAACTCTCAGAATGTTAAAATGGCAACATTTTAAACATAAGTATGTGGTGTAAAGTTTTTAAATATTTCAAGGTCAGTGATTATTAATATGATGGTATTGTTGATCCTTTAGTAGGGATTTAGCCCCCTAAGGATCTCTATCAGTGTGTGAAAATATTTAGTCTTTGAACACTGTCATTGAGGCATACATTTTAAAATATAAAATATCTGCAGCAACTATTTATTATGTACCTCGTGAAGTACTGTTATGTACATTATTAGTTTATTATGTACCACATTATCATTCAAATTCTACACCAAGAATTAGGGTGGTTTACGCTGATTCGGACGTATTATAAAATGTATTCAGGGTTTATTTTTATACTCTTCATTAACAAATGTTACATATGACTACTCTGCACTATTTTTTAATTCACTGCAAAATGGCAACACAAAATTCACCTATGAGTCAAATGACATTCCAGATCTTACAGGCACAGTAATAATCATACAAAACGGAAAGAAAGCGTCATTTGAAGTGTTGCTTAACTGTGATAAAACAAGTTAAACGCCCAATGTTTGAATGATCCGTACGACGTGAAACGTTATCAACAGGATACATATGACAGGCCACGCGCGCGCACACAACATGCTCGCGCTCCGTGAAAACTCGCAGACGTACCGCCCATTTCCAAGCGCTCCAAACTTGAGGCGTCAATGTATATTTTTAGTAGTAGTGCGCTTGTACTTCTCAAACAGACCACAGATCGCATCAATCCATGTGCCATAACAGACAGCTGCGAGGCACCTTTCTGTTTATTTTAGCCTGTTACGGTATGTGTCTCCATGCACACTGGTGTGACTGCCACATCAAGTCCCTAATAAATTAAACTCATAAGTAAAGACCAAAACAAGTAGCCTTCCTTGCAGGCCGAATGCGTAACTTATGCGGCAGGAAGAAATGAATGCATATCACCTCACATCGATTTTGCCACATTTTCCAAAGCACGATGTACGGCTTCCACCTCTCTACTGCACTACATCGCCATGACTGACATGTATGCCATTACCTGTTGGAATTAAACTGACAATTAACGTTACTCTCCTTTTTATACGAAAAATAAAACAAATGCATCTTCGCATTATTCAAGATCTGACACACCCCTCTCTTTCCTTAGGTATGGGCGTTATCTACAATTAATTATTTTCTTATCCTTGTCTCACCCGCTTTCCTAAAGTTTTTCTCCTTACATAAATAATCTTGTATGACGTTCGCCATATTTATGCTTTAGACCCGGGCCTTCTGGTTACGAGCCCTCCCCCTCCTTCTCCTGGCCCTTCGCAATGGAGAGCTGAACTTACTGCGGAGATTGTTGACGAGCTCGGCATGGCTGGCTCCTCCTGATTTCCAGGCCATCATTGAACAGACACTGCGGATCAGGTAGAGAGCGCCCGTCAGTGCAGCGCCTGCGCATACCGCTTTACCCATAACGCTGACTACTTCCAGGACAGTTGAGCTGACATCATTGGCATCACCCGACATGCCCCTCCCTCGCCTAGGCTATAAAGCTACGTGGCTGCACTCCAGTCGCGCGTATAGTGGCGTAAACATCAATAGAGATAGTTCAAGTGCTCGTAAATACTTGTGAGTTAAAAGAAAAAAACAAAAACATGAACTTAAGGCTTCTAAGATTAATTGTTGCCACTTGAAAACGCAAAATTGGAATAAAACACTCTTGTAGTATCAATCCGAAGAACGATGCCTGCCATACTACGAAGAGTCCCAGTGCTGCCAATGGACGACCAGTAGGCGGAGTGGTAGCGTCTGCCGAGTTTTTTGGGCATGTGACTGAAATGTAGGGGTGGATTTTAGAGGTTGAGCGTTTCTTGATTCGCAGAGATTATACTTAATTGTAAACAAATACATTACAGTTTAAATGTTAAATAACATTTAAAGAATTAAAATAATGACAAAATAGGCGTACACGAATAGTGCGAACATTGTTTCGTTTGCTCTGTTCGCAAGGTCGTATAAATATGCTGACGTATGGTTCTAACTACTATATGTATGAATAATACCTTGGCGTGATCTGTAAAGGATCAATTCAGTTTTTACTGCACATCCTGCAGAATTAAAGAATTCAATGTAATCATTTACCCATCCATACAGTTTCTGAAGCCACTTTTCCATTAAAGATTGTCCATTGCACATTATTATTTTTTAGTTACCTATTGTAAACATTCAAAGTCCAATGAGTGGAGTCAGAGCATATTTCACCAGTACTGTAAATAGGATTGGATTGCAGTCCATAACTAACAGTATGCATGCAATCTTATATATATTCTGTCCCTGGACACATTTAATGTCTGGTTTATACCATATACCATAGCAGTAGTAAAATCTGTTCCATAATCTGTGCAAAAATCCAACATTACAGTATTCTCAAATATATGTGTTTCCTTACTGGCTGTCCGCATGTTTTTTCTTATTCAAAGCAGTGGACCAAGGCAGTCAACTGCTCAGTTCCTTTAGCATATATTTGTGACAAGACCTCAGTCAAAGTTGCTAGTATTAGATTTCTTCTTTGTACCGTTTTTTTGTTATTATAATAAGAATAGGAGCAACATGCAGGGTATTCGCTAGCATAGTGGTCTTGTGCTGCTGCGTAATACATCCAGTGATGTAGGTTCAGTATGGAGTTAGGGTATTCTTTCAGCATCTGCATGGATTTTTTTGTGGTTAGAAGCTCATTTACTGTCTGTGCTGAAGCTATTGAAAAAAGAAAAATGTATGGTAAACAACAGACTAGAAAGAAATGTATTTATTTATCTTTGCCTGTTAGAATATTAGAAAAATGTAGACAAGAAAAGGTCATTCAGCAGAACAAAGGTTGACAGTCTTATTCTTTACTTAATTCTTCCAAAAAAAACATCAAACCTAGTTTTGAAGGTCGCTAAAGTCCTACTGTCTACCACACAACTCTGTAACTTATTGCAAGTGTAAATGATTTTCTATATGAAGTAAAACTTCCTAATGTTTGTGAGAAATTTACCCTTAAGTTTCCAATTGTGTCGCATTGTTCTTGTTGAACTCACTTTAAAGCAATGATCTCGACCCACTTAGCTAATCCCCTTCATAATTTTAAACTTTTTAATCATGTCTCCTCTTAATCTTCTTTCATCATCTGCAAACTTAACCAGCTCCTTACTTATATTCCTATCCAAATCATTCATTTATATTAAAAATAGCAGCGGTCCTTGCATTGTCACTGAGGGACACCACTTTTAACTTCACCCAATTCTGATAATGTTCCTCGCACTATAACTCTAGTTTTAGCCAGTTCTGCACCCATTTACACACTACCCCCTGAATTCCTACTCTTTTAGTTTGATGCCCAACCACCTATATGGGACCTTATTAAATGATTTCTGAAACTCAAGATAAATAATTTCATATGCACTATTCTGATCATATCCTTCTGTTATATCCTCATGGAATTCCAGCATGTTAGTAAAACACAACCTTCCTTGTCTAAACACATGCTTACTGTTCAGTAACACCCCTGTTCTTTCCTTGTGTTGCTTAATCTTTTCCTTAATAATTCCTTCCATTTATTTACATGTGATACATGTTAAGCTTATTGGCCTATAGTTAGTTGGATCTGCCCAATCAACTTTTTTATATAATGGGATATTTGCCATTTTCTAGTCCTTTGGAATTTCCCCAGTGCACATTGACTTCTAAAAATATGTGTCAAGGGTATATATATGTACTCACCAACTTCCTTAAGCAATCAAGGATAAATATAATCTGGTCCTGGTGATTTGTTTGATTTCAGTTTATTTAATCTAAGCAGTACGTCTCCCTCTACATTTTCAAAATCCCTCAGTACCTCCTTAGAAATTTCTGTTGCCATTGGGAGGTTATGTACTTCACCACATGTGAAGATAGATTAGATTAGATTCAACTTTATTGTTTTTGTACAGATACAAAGAAATGCAGTTTAGCATCTAACCAGAAAGTGCAAATAGTAGAGTTATATATATATATATATATATATATATATATATATATATATACAGTATATATATATATATATTATATACACATAATATTTGAATTTACAAATAGTACTATATACAAGGGATAGTATATAGGTATCAATACTGACCAGTAAGTATAGATACATGATATGAATAAATATAGATATTTGAAATATTATTTTGCACAGAATAAATATATGTAAACAGGTGAAAACATATATAGAGTACTGTCAAAAGTTATAGATATTTAGAAGGGTCAGCTATTGAGTGGTGAGGATTTAAATTTCAGAATGGTAATTGTATTATGAAAGAAACTAGTTCTGACCCTGCTAGAGCAGGACTGAAGGCTCCTGTAGCACCTCCATGATGGAAGGATGGTAAACAGTCCATGGTTGAGGTGAGAGGTATCCTTGATGATGTTGCAAGACCATCACAAACACTATGTGTGCTGCAGGACAGTGACAGTCAGCAGCAGGATGCTGATGATGTGCTGGGCAGTTTTCATCACCTGTTGCAAGGCCTTTCAGTCAGCTATGGATCAGTTGAATCTGAGGAGACAGGCAGGCCTTCTTTAGCCTCAGCAGAAAATAAATTCGCTTTTGCATTTTTTTAACCAGACTGGAAGTGTTTATTGTTTCCAGGAAAGGTCCTCAGAGATGTGGATGCCCAGAAATTTAAAGCTGGAAGCACAGTCCACCTCAGCCCCATTTGAGTGTGTCTGCTGCCTTTAGTTTTCCGGTAATCCACAATGAGCTCTTTGGACTTCTTGGTGTTAAAGAGAGGTTATTGTCAGCACACCATGTTGCTAGGTGTTCAACCTCCTCCTGTCTGTAGGCTGACTTATTGTTGTCACTGATCAGTCATAGTACTGTGGTGTCATCTGAGAAATTTATGATAGAGTTGGAGCCATATAAAGAGACGCAGTCATCGGTGAAGAGGGAATAGAGGAGATGACTCACTGTTTGTATGCCTCTTTACTCTTCCTGATACACTTGACCTCTTTTTTAACTGTTCTTTTTACTACTAAAATACTGAAAGAATCTCTTTAGATCATCTTTTGCCTTATCAGCAATACTCATCTCGAGCTGCCTTTTAACTTTCCAAATATCCTTCTTAATGTTTGCCTTTGTGCTCTAATATGCCCTACAATTCACACTGGAGTTATTATTCTTATATGCCTTATATAGCCTTTATTCCTTTGTAGCTTATTTTTTATCTCTTTATTTTACCACTTCAGAGTTTTTTTTTAATTTCCAACTAATTCCAAAGTTTGGGATATACCTGTCCAGCGTTATATGTAAAACATTTTTAAACCTGTTCCACAGCTCCTTAGCTGTCTCCACACTTAAAAGCTCATCCCAATTCATCCCTTTTAGACTTTGCTGCATCTACTAAAAATTGCCCTAACAAAGTTAAATTTAACAGTTTTAGCCTTTGCATTTGCATTCCGCAAAAATAATGAGAATTGTATTATATGATGATCACTTGACAGTAGTGGTTCAGTCACATCTACACTCTCAATTCTATCCTGATTATTAGAAAATGCTAAACCTAGACAGGCTTTCCCCCGTCTATAAACTCTTGCTGTTCTACTACACTGTTTGCAAGGTTAGCCCAGTTAATATTTAGGTAGTTAAAGCAACCCATGACTATAATATCCCCCTACAGTCTTGTTTTATTTTGGATGCTTCCAGCATTAAGGCAAGCTATTTTTAATGCATAACTTATTTAACTTTTTCACTTAAACATTGGGTTAAAATTTACATTACTATACATATTAGTTATTTTACTATTGTTTGTCCCCTTATTTACAGTTCTAAGCCCAACCTGTCATACTGTCCTTGACAGTTCCAATTCCTTAGTACAAATAATCCTCAACTATCCTACTCATACACCTCCCCAACACATTGGAGCCCCTCTTGTGACAGAACAGGTCCGATCTTTTCCAAAAGAAGTCCCAATGCCCCATAAACCTAAACCCTTCTATCCTGCACCAGGATTTCAGGCACACGTTAAGCCTTCTAATCTGCTCAGTCTTACCTGGACTGGAGTATGGCACAGGTAGTAAGTACTTCAGAGAAGACTACCTCGTCGGTTCTGATCCTCAGCCTGGCACCTAACACTTCAAATTTGGATTGCAGAACTGACAGAATGTCCTTAAGTAGGTTGCAAGAACAAGACAAAAACTTTTATTCTTCTGGAATTCAGGCACTTCTAGGCAGGTGGTGCAAGTGCATTGAGAAGGGTGGAGAACACATTGAGAAATGACATTATCAGTTTTGTTAAGGTTCATTCCATTTTCTAATAAATCCCATTTTCTAACTTTAGCTGGACTCCCCCTTGTGTAATCAGTGTTTACTGATGCCTTTCTATTAAGAGAAAAGGAAAAATCAAGGCATGTGCAATATGTTTAAGTGTTCTAAAGATAAGAAAGCATTTTGATGCCCAGATGTTTGTAAACTAAACAGATGGTGCAAATGTAACAGTCAAATGAATACATTTTGTAAAAAAGAATAATTTTATTACCACAGACAGGCTCCATGATAAAAATTAATCAGAACTGGGAGGACCCACTGGATAAACTATTGTACTGTAAAGATTAACTATTGTGTGCGATCTCTGACATAAGGTGATCAGTTCATTTTTCTCCATTAAAGAATGAAGCCTCCATTTTTAATTTCCAAATATTGAATGTTAATTAATTGCCAAAATAAAAATACACTTAAAAGACAAAAACATATTTCAAATGATGCTAGAGACAATAGAAAAACTGTTAACACTTGGGTAATTAAAATATAATAATAATTTTACAAGTCTAACCATTACATGTGATGAAGCACCAAATTTACTTTGTCCATGAAAGTGAAATAGATAAGCTGGTAGAAAAATGCACACAATGTCTGTGTAATGGTGTGGTCTTCAAGTCAGATAAGGGTATCCACTAGTAATGAAACACAAGTCATCTGGTTTTAGGTCCCAGGATCAAATTCCTTGCCCATGGCTCAAAAACTTCCATAATTAGTTTTCAATATATAGTCAAAAGATGCTCTTATTCAAGGAGAGGAGGACAATGTCAAAACATTAAAGGTAAGAATCAGCCCAAAAGTACAAACCAATACATTGCCTTTTAAAGAAGTGCTCAGGTTCAGTCATGGAGGACCACAGTGACTGCAGGTTTTTTGTTTCAACCCAATTTCTTAATTAAAAGACAATAATTGCAGCAGAAGCTATTATTGCTCAAGCAATATTTTTGTGTTTCATTTTAGTTACTTAGCTTGTTAAGATTCCAAACCTTGAATTGCCTCTAATAGTATTCAACAGCTGCTTTCATTGCTTGCATATGCTTCTTCCAATGTTAACCATCTGCCAATTAGCAATGAGATGCAAATGACAAAGCAACCAGCAGCTCACCATCTAATTTGGTTCCATTGCAGCTCACCATCTAATTTGGTTCCATTGACACCTCTGTATCCATAAAACAATAGCTGTTTTAATAAATTATCTGTAAAGAAAGGGAAGGGAAGAAAATGAAGAACTGTGTGTTATTAATCTGCTCTGGGACAAAATAATTTGAATGACATCCTTGGAAAAGAAAAATGTACAATATAAGGATGACCTGATATGCTGAATGAAAGCACTAACTACCCATAAAATAAAATAACAAATCCTGTTATCAGCAAGAAATGATCTCTTATTAAGCATTTGACCTGCAGTCATTTAACTGCATATATATATATATATATATATATATATATATATATATATATATATATATATATATATATATATATATATATGAGATAAACTGGTTCCCAGTCCTGGGATTGCTCTTCCCTTCTTTCTATGCTTGTTGGGGTACCCTGCGACCATGCCCTGTATAAGCGGGTTGGGAAGAGAGATGGTTTTATGTTGAAAACATGCAAACAGGTTATGAATTGAAATATTTTCTAAATACTATAAATGCTTTGCATTACACCACCATTACTTCTGTCTTATTACTTGACTTTCAAGTCTTATACTAGGCTGACGTGGCCTCTGTGTCAAATTCAAATATACAGTATCAGTCACAAAATACAAGCTTTTTCCGGTGTAATTAATTCCCGGGTACTTTTATTCGTTTTGCGTTTTTTTCTTTGTACGATCGTAAGATTCAAGACTTTGTGATTACATCTGTACATGGAGCATTAAAAGGATGCTGTTTTCCTTGTTTCCGAAAAGATTTTTTAATGCATAATTTAATATAAAAAAGCGCAATAAAAGACAACATCACTTTATTTCGAGATAATCTGTAACCATTCAAACCTCAAGGGGACATTACTTCAACCTTCTCATGGTGGAAAAATACAGCTTGTCCTCTTTAGCTATCCGTTGCTTTGTCAGTAGCCAATCAGGTAACTGTTTTGAAAAAAGCGGAAGGGGCGTTCTCGGCGGCATATGGAAAAAAAGTGTGTAGGTTTTTTTTGGTAACGCGTGAGAAAAGACTGTCGTTGCTGCCTGTTTGATGGAGCTTTTTAATGCAAAGTTTGTGTCTCATAAAATTAGCCGGACACGATGGAGCCCGGTATCCTCCACATCGCTACAGTCACCCGAGATTTTCGCTACGGGATCGTGGGATAACGAGGTATTATAGTGTGTGCAGAATGCCGGAATGTGCGTTTGATAGGTTGTTTTCATAATTAATCCTTTATGATGTTTTCTCAGTGTTTACCTTTTTTCTCTGCAGAACTTTACACTGTTTTGGTTTTTGTTATGGAGTAACGTACAGCGGAGCACATACTAATATATATATATGGGATCCTTTTGTAATTTGTCGCAATGTTTGTATTGCACGCGTACCTTGTGATGTCAGTTGGACTGTAAATTAAATAAGTCAGATTTTTTTATTTGTTATTGCCTTTTACTGTAAAACCTCCCCAGCCACATTACGTATCCAGTTTAATTTTACGAATTGAGCACATCACGTTGCAAGTTTGCCAGGTGTCATTCAGTAAACCTACGCCGTATTTTTTGTAATAGAATAACTTGTACAGTATTTACATGAATAGAAAAAATTGGAAAAATCAGTTTAATATTTATATACTAGACTGTGTGTTCACCCTGAGATGAAACGGCGCCTTGTCCAGTGCTTGCTGAGATAGGTTACAGCCGCCCCACAACACTGCTCTGGGTAAAGCGGGATTGGAAGATAGATGAATAATATGGAAGTGAATTTTATCTTGTGTTTAATGTGGCCTTCTACTGGTATTATTTCATGTCTCTGTAGAAGGAGGCATGCAATTAAGAATTTTACCATACCTTGTACTCATTACAATAAACTTGAACTTGAATAAATTGAAATATGTTGAATGTTTATCTGTTCTTATAACACACCCCGTTTTATCTTCTTCATCAGCACAACAAAATTTCAATTTGGTCAATTAAAACGAATGTAGGAGATGATCATTTTGAAGGTGATCCTCAATTGCTTTGTGAATACAAACACGATGGAGATGTTATGGATCTTCAGGTAATATTTTTTCATTGTTACTTGAGTTAGGTTTCCAGTTAATCCATGTTCTGCACTAATAGCTGAGTAAATTATAATTACAGTTGGAACATCCTTGTGCTTTACAGATCAGCAATTATCAATAAGTGGCACTGCATCTTCTGCCTTAGTAACTGTTCAGGTGAACACCGTTTTTGGACCTTTTTATGTCAGTATCTCATTATGTATTTATGATATTAAGGAAAACAGTTGCAGGGTTGAAGAGCTTGTGTTTGAATTCCCGCACATTGTTAACATCTGATGATAGATGTTTGTGCTTTGTGCTGTTAGCCTGTGTGTAGAAACAAAATGCAAGAGTAACACAAAAATGTAGATTACAATAAACACGTATTTGGTAATCTATTGGTTGCACACAAAAGACTCATTCACACTTACACTTCAGACACAAGTTGTTGTCTACTTTTTTCTTCAAGCCCCTTATTAGTCTAAGCAGACGTTTTTTTAAACAAGTCTTGAATACTATATTTAAATATGATGTACCTCCACAAGTAAAATTAGTTGATTCATGTTAGCACAATGAAGACTTGCTGATTGTTTTCAACAGGTATTTATTTGGTCAACTTGCTGGTAGTAATTTTTGATTGTTTGGCTGGTGAGTTTACTAGGATCACATCTCTGTAGTAACCTCAACAATGCACTTTAAATTTAAAATTTTTATTTTATTAGTAACTTGCTGTTTTCTTTATTGGTAATGTAGTAAGAAAAGGATAAGGAAATACTACATAGAAATAGCGTGTTGGCGTTTCAAAATTAAGCTTTACAATTGTGAATTAAATGTACAACACTCCCATAGACATGCTTGCTTACGTTTTGCACAGTGGAACTAAAAATTTATTGTTCTCTTGATAAGCCCCATATTCATAATTTCATACCATAGCATTCATGTAGGCATGGTGTTCGGAAAGCTACTATGTAATATCTTAAGTGTTTGTGTGTGTGTGTGTGTGTGTGTGTGTGTGAGGGAGAGATAATATAATGGTACTTTTTAAGTTAAATGTAGATTTATTGTTTGCACTAAATAACTTATGATCAGAATGCATAATAAAAACTTGGAATACAGTAAATTGTTAAGTGGACTAGGCATTAGACCTAGCGGTTGAAACTCAGTATGTGGATGGCCATCTATCTGATAAGGATAGTGTTACATTTTAACATGTATTAAAAATGAATTGAAAAATGTGTGAATGAAGTTGTTTCAGAAAAAAAGTATGTGGAGTGATTTTAATACAATATCCTATGCTATTCTACAATATTTCCTTGATTTTATATGAATAGTGCTTTTGTGAGATTAAGAATTTTTTTATCATATAAGGATTAAATATGCTACTGTTAAACAAAGCTTTAATTAATTATACTGAAAAATTTTTCTAGTTTTTAGATCAAGAAAAATTTGCTGTGGCTTCATCTACTGGGTCGTTGACCATCTATCGTTTTCAGCCAAGCAGTCAGGTAAATAGCGTTCATCACTGCTATTCAGCTGTTCTTTAAAGGCAAGGGTCATTGTTTTTCATGGGGTGATCCATGTATTTGAATTCACCAATATAATAAAGTGACTGTATACTGTATATTAACTACTAAGTCTGTTTACTTATACTCCGCTGTAATTATTTGTTTCCTCTGCTAATTACAATGGGGCGCAGAGTTCTTTCTCAAAAGACCTTTTCTTTTGGTACGAGTCATGGCATGCTTAAATCTTCGGTCTTTTTAAGTGCTTAGATAGTTTATAAAGTTTTAATCCATCTCATATGAACCAGAGCAACAACCTTCAAACACAAGAAGTCAGTATAGCATTTTTTCTTTCCCGCCCAACCAAGCTAAGTGAATGATGGTGAAGGGCCTCGGTAAGAGAGGTAATCAAGAACCCAATGATTATTCTGGCAGAGCTCCATGGAACCGGTGTGGTGATGGGGAAAAACACCCACATCCAAAAGGACAACCTCTACTAGCATAGTGAAACACCCATTTATTAAAACAAGCTTAATGATACAATTCTAGGTCTGTCTGTTTGGATAGTGTAGTGCATTTATGAACCTGTGTGTGTCTTGTTGTCTTTTATTTTTGACCGTTCCAATCCTGTTGTGGATGATACGATGCACAGCTACAGTATATGCCTCACAGTTTACTGTCCTGTGTCGGCTGCTTGTCTTTGTTCATCCGACATTCCTACCTTCTAGTGGACATCGGCCGACATTACACCCGGGTAGGGGAACAGACATTGGGCGGACGGACATCTTATTACTTTATATATACAGTCACTGTCTGCTTTATTAGGTACACTTTGCTAGTTTTGGGTTTGATCCCTTTTTGCCTTCAGAACTGCTGTCATTCTTTGTAGCATGGGCTCAACAAAGTGCTGGAAACATTCCTCAGGAATTTTGGTCCACATTGATATGATAGCATCACCTAGCTACTGCAGATTTGTCGGCTGCTCCTCTATGATGCATCTTTCCTGTTCCAACACATCCCAGAGGTGCTCTGTAGGACCAAGATCTGGTGACTGTGGAGACCATTTGAATATAGCGAACTCATTGTCATGTTCAAGAAACCAGTTTGAAGTGATCTGGGTACACTGCAGTCATAAAAGGGTGGACATGGTCAGCAACAATACTCGGGTAGCTTGTAGGATTTTAATGATGTTCAGTTGGTACTTAAGGACCCAAAGTGTGCCAAGAAAATATCTCCCATACCATTACATCACCAGCACCAGCCTGAACCATTGGTACAAGGCAAGATGGATCCATTGCAGGTAGGATACAAGGCAGGACCCTACCATCCGAATGTCGCAGCAGAAATTGCAACTTATCAGACTAGGCAACGCTTTTCCAGTCTTCTGTCATCCAATTTTGGTGAGCCTGTGTGAATTGTAGCCTCATTTGTTTGTTCTTTGCTGACAGGAGTGGCACACAGTGTGGTCTCCTGCTGCTGTAGCCTATCAGCTTTAAGGTTCAATGTGTTGTGCATTCAGTGATGTTCTTCTGCATACCTTGGTTGTTAAGAGTGCTTATTTGAGTTACTGTTGCCTTTCTCTCAGTTCGAACCAGTCTGGCCATTCTCCTCTGAGCTCTGGCATTAAAAACTGCCTTTCACTGAATATTGTCCCTTTTTCAGACCATTCTCTGTAAACCCTAGACATGGTTGTGCAGGAAAAACCCAGTACATCAGTTTCTGAAATACTCAGACCAGCTCGTCTGGCACCAACAACCATACTACGTTCAAAGTCATTTAAATCACCCTTCTTTACTATTCTGATGCTCGGGCAAGTTCTTTTAACCTGTTCTTTTCCTAATTAAAAATGTGAGCTGCTGTACTTAAAAGAAGCCTGCTCATCATGCACTCTCAAGACAAGAAATGGCTGTAAAAGGATAAAATGAAAAGGTCAGATTTCCTTAAATCAGCTTCTCTTTTAATTTCTGCCAGATGTGCCTCTTCTCTTCCACTGCAGATTCAAATAAACAACATTTGTTGTTCCTCTCCATATACAGGACAACTCCTCAGATCAACAATTCTCCATTTGTTGCTCCATTATTTAATGTAAAAGCCAATATTTTGGTCTTGTAATATATGCTTGCCAGCTCTCTATCTACAAGAGGTTTTGGGAGCAAAACTACATTTACACTTCCTCAGTTACCATAATACTTTGCATAAAGGATCATTACAAGTAACTTACCATAAAGCTTAGAAAAGCAGCTACTGAAAAAATGGTCAATTTATCAAAAAATGATTGAGTCATTTAGAGTGAACATCGGCAGATTAAGGTTGCCGGCCAATTGAGCGGAGCATTACTAATTTTTTTACTATGAGTGAAATGAATTGTAATGTTAGTGATGGTTAACAATGTTTTACACATTTTTTAACAGAGATTTCAGATTAACTTTACTGTAGTCACCCAGTACATTGAATCTGCTTCAAATACACTTGGGCTATCAATTTAACCAAAATTTATGATTCAGATATTCTTATCAAAACAGGTGTACATTCAGCCATATTCATTAAGGTTAAAAATTCTAGGTGCATTGGGCATGGATATGCTGTTGTTTTATTATTACTAATGTTTTAATGCTTTTTGCTCATGATCTATCTTTATAGCATACTTATGACTTGTGCATGGTTGCTTAAAAGGCATCTGTGAAAATTGTGACATAAGATGAAAGGGAAATGAAAGGCACATCATATGGCCTTTTTCTACCTATAATACGCTGACCATTTGCACTGCATCACATTCCCAGGGCCAGTTCAGCCATGGGAAGAACACGAGACAAGTGCTACCATATGCGGTGTTGCAAAAATGGATCCTTATTAGCAAGCAGCCGCCCACCAAGCAGACCACACAGGCCAGCAGCCACAAGGTGTTCCCCTCCCTCCTAACACAGAGGATAGGGCACCCATTCCTATGCTTCTGAAGATGGTACCTTCAAATGACCCAGTCTGTTCCCTATTTTGCTTTGAGCACACAGCTACAATGATGCGCTTGGACAGAAGAAACTCTGCTGTCATTGTCGCTCCACTTCTGACCAGTGATGCTCAGAAAGCTATGTGAAATATCCCCCTTGATAGGCATGATGGTTGCGACCTTGTGAAGCCGCAAATTTTTTATCACGCAGACCCTGAGTTCTCTTGCCAAAGGGTCTAAATTCCATGTCTGGCAGGTGGGTCCATTACTTTGTGAATCTGATCCCATGCCTGTTCTTTGGTAACTCCATGGAACGCATTTTAGAAAAGCTTGCTGTCTATGACGTGCTCTATGGATCTGGCCAGGAGACTTGAAAGCACACAAGCCACCTGGAGAGAGAGGGTCTACCCCAGCATGACCCTGGCTCCTGAGCTGTTGTTTCAACATTGTCTGACTCCCCAACCTGGAAATAACTTCTTAGAGCCTTGTATTCAAAATGTTATTCCGGGTGTTCAAGGTTTTCTTCCCCTACACTCCCCTAAAAAATTTCCAGGCCTTGGTCTGACAACTCCTTGTTCTGGAACAACCTCCTGCACAGAGTTCTGCCCCCATCAGTTAAGTTCTAGTTCATGCAAAAGCTCCTAGAGCTCTGGTGGCAGGAGAGGCTGGCCAGGCCAGCATCCCCAGCAGAAGACACAGTTGTGGGAACATTGGTGCTAAGACTGAGCGCAGATGCTTCTGTGGCATTCGGCCTGAGCACATCACGAGATTGCTTCTGCAGTTATGTTGCAAAAGCTTTGCGCAAGTGTACATTCGTTGTGTTCATTAGGATGCTAAGCAATAAGAGACTGCTACTCCTAATGAAACAGAGCAGGGTGTACAGCGGTTTTGGACACTTGCACCTGGCCTATGGTTAGTGGGGAAAGAGAATGGTAGAAATTCTTATGAACCAAGCATTAGTGAAAGCCACTGCTGCTTCTCAGAATGAGGTTGTTATTGGTGAACCATAATGTTGTTTTTTTCCCCTTCCCTGTCTGACATGTTTACAGGCAGTATTCAGTAGGTTGAGAATGGCTAGTTTAATGGCAAATCCAAGAAAATGTAAATTGGGTATGTCAAAGACTCAGTACTTGGGCTTTGCTGTGGGTAAAGATTTGATTAAGTCACAAATGAAAAAGACGAGGGAGCTCTGCAGATGCAGAAACGGGTCCATGCTTTCTTAGGGCTGGCCAGTTATTATAGCTATTTTATTCTCCAATTTTGCTAGCACCCTTAACCGATTTGTCAAAGGGCTGTAAAAATCATAGCATTGTGTGTTGGGATAATTGCAATACACTAATTCTTTTTTTGATTTGGAAACTGCCTGTTCTTCTTACATTGTTCTGAGAAATCCGGACTTTACCAAAGGTTTCATTCTGCAGACAGTAGTAGGTTTGGTTTAGGAGCTGTCCTGACCCAAGTTTTTGTAACGAGGATCTCTGCTTCTCAGCAGCAGGGACAGGGAGACTGGTCATAATTGAGGGAAGGTTGAATGCAGCCCAATACTAAAAGGTCCTTGAAGAAAACTTGCTCCAAAGTTTATGTAACATAAAACTGCAGCAACAAAGCTGAAGTGGCTTTGGGACAAGTGTCAGTCTGTCCTTGAATGATATAGTCAAAGACTAGACTTAAACCACTAGAACATGTGTGGAGAAACCCAAAGTTGGCAGTTTATAGATGCTAACCCTCCAGTCTAACAGAGCCTCAGGAGATCTGTCAAGAAGAATTGGAAACCCAAATTTAAGTGTGCAAAGTTTGTAGTAGTGCTGTCAGAATAGACATCACAATTTTTGAATATAATTCACATCTTTATACAAATATTCTTATTCAAAGTCAAATAATGACATTCAATTGAACTGTCCTTTTTCTGTTTTTCACCTTCAATATTGCAGTAATTTTAGCTTTGTGTTACTCCATGCTGTAATACTTTTTTACTCTATATTTCTACGATCAGCGTTTTTACAATTTTTAGATAGATAGATAGATAGATAGATAGATACTTTATTAATCCCAATGGGAAATTCACATTCTTCAGCAGCAGCATACTGATACAATAAATAATATTAAATTAAAGAATGATAACAATGCAGGTGAAAAAAAACAGACAATAACTATGTATAATGTTAAATATTAACGTTTACCCCCCCTGGTGGAATTAAAGAGTCGCATAGTTTGGGGGAGGAACGATCTCCTCAATCTGTCTGTGGAGCAGGACAGTGACAGCAGTCTGTCGCTGAAGCTGCTCTTCTGTCTGGAGATGACATTATTTAATGGATGCAGTGGATTCTCCATAATTGATAGGAGCCTGCTGAGCGCCCTTCGCTCTGCCACAGATGTTAAACTGTCCAGCTCCATGCCAACAATAGAGCCTGCCTTCCTCACCAGTTTGTCCAGGCGTGAGGCGTCTTTCCTCTTAATGCTGCCTCCCCAGCACACCACTGCGTAGAAGAGGGCGCTCGCCACAACTGTTTGATAGAACATCTGCAGCATCTTATTGCAGATGTTGAAGGAAGCCAGCCTTCTAAGGAAGTATAACCGGCTTTGTCCTTTCTTGCACAGAGCATCAGTATTGGCAGTCCAGTCTAATTTATCATCCATTTATCATTCATTACGTGTTAGCTTTGACAGATGTTTCTTCCGCTTCACTGTGGTTTTTCGTAAACAGGTGTACTAACAACAATATCTAAAGCCTTGTCCAAAGCACTTGAAATATCATTTTGCTCCTAATCTTGTTTCGTTTCACTCCTGAATCTAAGAAAGAAAGGAAAGAAAGAAAGAAAGTTGGTAATTTTATAGAAGCTCTTTAAATAAATACATACATACATAAGTAGATAGATAAATATTTATACACATGTAGTTATGTGGTCTGAATATACACCAGCGTGACTAAAAAGGAAGAAAAATGTAAAAAGAAAGAAGACTCCTGAATTGGCAATCACAGCCACAGTGAGGCATTATGATGGCAATTTGCCGTTGGCACCAAAGTAGTGTTTCTTGACACACTTTTGCAGGATACTTCATTGGCTGAAAGTACTCGGTATCAGTGTGTTGTGGAGAGGATATGCAACATTGTTCATAATGGCACTCAGTTTTGTTTTAATTCTCTCCTTTGCTACTACCTCGAGGGGGTCCAGTGTGTGTCCCATACCTGAGCCTGTCTTTTAATTAGCTTATTCATTCAGAGGGCCTCTCTTGAAGCACACCACAGCATAGAAAATTTAACTGGCCATCACAGAGTTGTAGAAGATGTGAAGGACATCACTACACATATCAAAAGAATGCAGTCTCTTAAGGAAGAAGTTCTGCCCTTTCTTATGATAATAATAATAATAATAATTCTTTGCATTTATATAGTGCTTTTCTCACTACTCAAAGTGCTCAGCAATTGCAGGTTAAGGGCCTTGCTCAAGGGCCCAACAGAGCAGAGTCCCTACCTGTTATTGATGTGGATCCCCAAGTACTTGTAGACGTGCACTACCTCTACATCCACTCTGTGAACAGTGACCAGACATAATCAGTTCTTTTGTTTTGCTGATGTTAAGGTGTAAACAACTTTATTTGTACCATGAAACAAAGTTCTTCACCTGACTCTTATACTCTGTCTCATCCTCTTTATCAGTACATCCAATAAGTGCAGAATCATCTGTGAATTTCTGCAAGTGACGTGGTCTGGAGTTATATTTATAGTCGGAGATGTACAGTGCAAATACAAAAGGATACAGAACTGTTCTTTGTTTTGCTCCATTGTTGCTCATATCTGGCTCATTCCATACAAAATCAACCAATGGCCCACGCACTTCAAAATCAAAAAATTCTGGAAAAATTACCATATGTACCCATGTTAGACAGGAGATGCCCTGTAAAATTTTTTTGATGCACGATCAATACTTTCCAAGATACATCCAGTGTACTAAGGAAGGGGGGGTGTCGATTTTATCCGGCCACATTTTTCATCATATTTCACAAGTCCTTAACTCAAGAGCAAAACCACAGAGCTGGCTCAGGCTTTGCCAGCTGGTACATTTATCGGTATAGTATGTGTCAAAATTGAAACATTTGGTCCAGATGACCCTGCATGATTAAATCAGCCCCTTGAAACTGACCAAAGTTTATTTTGAGTTTTTGGCTTAGCTATGTTTAAGCCCCAGAAACAAATATTTTTAACCAACACAGA
The DNA here is from genome assembly GCF_900747795.2 of Erpetoichthys calabaricus. Taxonomy (NCBI): domain Eukaryota; kingdom Metazoa; phylum Chordata; class Cladistia; order Polypteriformes; family Polypteridae; genus Erpetoichthys; species Erpetoichthys calabaricus. The sequence continues at coordinate 233,975,931 of NC_041396.2, read as the reverse complement.
CTTTAGATTTTTTTCTCCTTATTCAGATAACTATGTAAGCTATATTGAAAAAGCAATAAACAGAAAAGTAGCGGATTCGGATTTTGAACAGACCTCTCAAATCCAAAAAATAATTTTGGATCCATTTTCAGAGCATCGTAGCCGCATGTGGGAACGTGCTAATCATTTTAAAAATATTTTTCATTTATTCTACATTGTCCCTTCTTTCTCAAAACACAGACCTTACTTTTCTTATGCAAATCTTTCATGTTTATATTCCATCCTAAACATAGGCTGAATTCGCCTTGTGTCAGTAATAATTGAGTTTTCAGTCAGTAAGTTATCAAAAATGTCAAACTTTTTTTCATATCAAATGACGGTGTCCTATTTCATGTTGCTGAACAAAGAATACAATTCTCCAAGGCCAAAAGAGTACCTTGTACTAGAGAATACCACTGTTACATCTCTATAGAAGATGACAGACTCTAAGTCAGCCAGGTGTCTAGTAAAGTTCCTGTCCTTTCACGATCACACTCCTGATGGAATAGATGCATCCCTCACATTAGACCAGTGTCCTGTTGGAGGTTATGTTGGGTGCATATATGATGAAAAAATGTTGGATTGGTATGATTCGTGACAAGAGTGAGGTGGAATCAGACATATATCAGATCAGATATGTTTCATGCATCTAAACTATCCTGCATAGTCTTTCCTTTGGCCATCTAGAGATGATATTTGTTGGGTGCCATTACATGGCACCTACAGCAGTCAGTGGGAGGCAGTACCATGTTAATCTCAAAGACAAAGATGCCCTACACTCTGCACTTCAATTGAAACAGAAATAAAATGAGTCACATTCCTGCTCCTGCAATACCAAGATGTTAACATTTCATTATAACTAGTTTTATATTAATGATAAATCAAACAGCTGTTGTTCACATGTTGTGCTTAATGTCCTTTGGTGATTTTTTTTTTTTTCATTAATCCTAAACCTAAGTTAGTGGTGAAGTACTTGATGATTATCCTTACTGACAAATCATGAATTTAACCCATGTTTATAATGGAAAATAAAAAAAGAGATTCACGCAAGAAAAGTAAGACGGTTTTTTTTTGAGAAAAAAGGACCATGTAGGATATTATTATATTATAATAATTTCTAAAATGTCTGGAAATTTCCATAGTGCATTAAGCTGGTATGAAAATTAGACCCAAATTGATTTTTTCACATTTGTGAGGTTTGCTGGTCAAACACTGATACGGTTTCTTGTTTGTTTATAACCTTTTGTAGGTATCTAAACATGAAAAAAAAATTCAGCAGGCTGTATCAGTTAGAAGTATGTTTTCTGAAAGCCTAAACATGGCAAAGTCAAAGATGCAATTTTTTTTTCTTTTCCATTGTTGAAGGTCTCCTCTTACCAAGAGGTATCATCTGGTCTAAAATTTTGATTTTGTTACATACAATACCTTTAAAGGTACCAGTATGCAAATTTTGAGCCAATTAGGTGGTTTAGTTGTTGAGATATGGTCTTGTGAAACTAATGAAAAAATAAAGTGTGCAAGGTATAGTTTGCATGTGCTGAAAACAAAAGTATTCTCTATGGGTACCAAGGCCAATTGTTAAGCCTTAAATATCAAGGGGAATTTTGTGTGCAGATTTTTATTACAACTGATTGTCTGTATTCAGTAGTTAATTAAAAGTACTGTTTTTTTCTTAGTAAGACTGTTAAAATGGTTTTAACAATACAATAGTTTACTGTTTTAAATATAAAACAAATGTAAAGGGTAAGAAAGAACAATATTAATCTTATTAGGCTATCTTGGAAGTCCTAAATGAGTAACATTTAAAATCTTTTTTCTTTTTAACTTACAGAAGATTACTGTAGTCCATCAATGGGACCGTACACATTACTATTCCTATGGCAACGCACCATGCACTAGTGTTGCCTGCCGTTCTCCAGAAATCGTAACAGTGGGTGAAGATGGGCGAATCAACCTCTTTAGAATGGACCATAAAGGCATTGAACACACTATAGGTAAAATGTTTCTAGCTTGATATGGCACTATTTTGTGACTGTTGCTTTTTTGTGCTAGTATTTTGTTTTGAACTTTTTCTTAAAACCTGTATTGATTAATGTCTTTATAGGTTTAACCTAGTGAAATTAAACATACCTTTTAAAAATATACATAGTGTACAACAATTATTAGCACTTTATAAATGTTAAACAAAAAGGCTGGGAGCTATGTTTCCTGTTTAAAGTGGGAAAAATACACACTGTTGTTTTAATTTAATACATTATTTTACATCAAATTGGTTTTAATGAATAGAACCTTTTCTAAACTATCACCTTCAATAACACTAGTGGGAAAATTAGATCCTTATTGTTTAGTACTTGTTACCATGTTCACGTTTACATAATTGGGATGGTTCTTCAATTATTACTTTAGGTATTTTGCCACCACAGGAACTTTTTTCATGAACCAAAGACTTTAGAAACTCAGGAACGTTTGTAGCATTCCCACCACAGGAATTCAGGCCAATTTATAGTTCCTGGCACTTCTTTAGTTCCTTTTTCAGGGTATGTACTTTTCATTCAACCAGGAACTGTAGTGGGTTGGGCTTGGGCGATGTATTGTGCTGATTGGTTAACCAAAAGCACTGGTTACATCTTGTAAATCTGTGAGAAATTTAGACTTTGGGGAGTTTTCAGTGAAGTTGGAGGACCCTACTTTGCGCCATGTCACCCTTCATAGCTGCCTCCCTGGTGCATCACACCCTGCACTGCATCGAAGCAATAAATTTTGGGGGAAATCACCCGTGAACTGACATATGACACTGCATCACTCTTCTTTACACATCACATATTTGGCCTAAAAATTATAGTTCCCGTTGTGCATTGGGAAAAGTAGCCTAGGGCTTACATCGTAAAGGAACTCATTAGTTCCTGAAAAGACAGTTCATGAGGTGGAAAAATGCCTTTTGTGTGTAAACTTTCTATATCCTTGATGTTCTAAAACTATCCTTTTAAATCTGAATAAAAAAACAATGTATTTGAAGATTTTGAGGTATATGTTTACTTGTACTTTCATACTTGGAATGCCCATCATTAACCAAGTTGCAACTTTCTGGCATTATCTATAAAATTTTATTCTAGAAAAGCTTGATGGTCATTTGTGTAGGGTTTGCAATATTTTTGTTGTGATGCGATTTTATCAGTGCACCAAGAAAATGGATCATGATATTTCTGCTTTTTTTTTTGCTTGTGATAGGTATAAGACATTCCTACATTTTGTTACTTGCATGACAAAAAATGCATTTTTTTTCTGAAATCCCTTAGGTACTTCATCACAAATGTTACCACTGCTGTATCTTTGCAGTGGATTAAATGGATTGTCAATGTTGTCATAATTTAGAAAATGCAAGGCATCACACGTTGATTTGTTAGTCCCTTCCCCCATGAGAAATGGATAGTGTTCAAGATATTTTGCTTGCACAAGTTTAATAATTTATTGCGAGAACGACATGTTAATGTAGGTGTAATATAGCCCCAGTAATTTTAAACACACTTTAATACTGTATATATTAAAAAAAAGGTGTAAACAATTTAATCTCAAGTATTTGTTAACTGCTATGCTGTAAACATAAAGGCTTATCTCACTAAAATTCTCCAGAAATAAATTTAAACAATGTACCAATGTGTGGATTTCTATACCATAACTGAATTTATACTTGTGTGATGAATTCAGTTAATTATTTTTTTTAGTAGATTAAATAAGTTAACATATTTTTACCTTTAGCAGTATCATATCTTTAACTTTAGTCAGTGAAAAAGTAAATGATAAACTGCATCATTTGATTAGATTGAATCCAGGTATAGAGTAGAAATTATTTTACTTCTACTGAATCTATGCAGTATACAGTAGTTCTGATGTTAAGCAAACTTGCACAGTAAATTGAAACTGTTTGTTGTAAATAAAAAAGTATTTTAAAAAAACTCCAAATGTAACCCACATAACAGTTTAGTATATTAATATGATGATTTTGCTGTCATATGAAAAATGTATTACTGTGCTTGCTAAACCTATTTTTTAATTAAAATGTTCAGAAAGTGTGTCTCACATTGTACTTAATGGTGAATTTTACGCTTTAATAACATTCGTTAAAATGCTAACATTTGTAGCTATAAAATGACCCAAAATATTTTTTCTGGAACATATACAGTACATATTTCTGGTTGCATCAGGTTCCTAGTCTGCCAGTGTGGCCATTTGTAAATCTTTTCTGATAATGTGAATATTTTGTTGAAGCAAGAGACCTCAGAAATAGAGTTCTGAAAAGAGGGTAATTGCAGAGTGTTATGCCAGTAGAAAAAACCGTCTTGTCAGGCATTTTAATCTGCTCTCTGATATCTTTTATCCAAGTCAACAATGCTAAATGGAGTATACTGAAATATTTGTACATACTGAGTTTACTGAATGTTTTTAAGAAGCCTTCACTTGTTTGCTTTTACTTGAGAAAGCAATATCATAGACTACACGTTAGCTGAACATATGGAGAAGCAATAAGCCTCTTTCAGTCAGTATTTCATATCTTAATTCAGAACATTATCAATGTGTATGCATCTGCTGCATAAGTGTACATAAAGGAAATGGTGACATTGAAAATCGTAGTAACAATTTCTTTCAACATGGGGTAAGAATTTAGCACAAGTGTAATTTATTTGCTATTCTTTCCATACCTGTACAGTATATGTATGTAGGAAAAAAGAGCTGTGAATAAGAATACTGCAGGCATTTAAACAATGTGATACAAACAGTATTTGTCTCTCACGTTTATGGTGATAAAAAGTATCACAATTTTGAATGCTGTAATAAAAAAAGTTTTCTCTGTAACAGGAGAAGGGATGAAATAAAGGAGTAAGGGGGGGGGGGGGGGGTTGGTCGCTTCAGTGCAAAACCAGCTACAAAGATTGGAATGTTTGGGATGATAGCGAAAGAATGTTCAAAAACTTGCTTCTCATAAAGAGTTTCAGAATGTTATGGGAATACAGTCAAGGCCATGTACTTGTTTTTCACTTCGAGGGGCTTCATTGCAAGCAACGCTTGTTATTGTGTGTCTTCTGATACTAGGCACCATCTCAGTGAGGGCCAAGTAGAAGAAAAACAATACTGCGTCCCGTGGAAGGGTGTGTGCTAAAACTGATCACTTCTGTATACACTGCTTACACGTAAGCCATTTTGGGTAAGGACACTCAATTAGTATATAAGGGAAGGTTCCGCCCTCAGTTTCTTCAGAAGCTCAACCGTGGGGAACGTGCACACCGCCCGGTATTGGACCAGGCTCACGAGTTGATCCTCTGACGAGACTGACACGCGGGCTCCCTCAGTCTACTGGTCTAGGATGATGGCTCTGGGTCTTTTGATATTACTGTAAGTATAGTATAATTCACATATCTGTATTACTGTAAGTCAATAGTATAAATCGTATATCTTTATATATATTACTGTAAGTCAATAGTACAATTCCTATATCTGCATGTATATTGCTATTATATTGTATGTAACTGATATTATATTTGAACAAGTAAACAATTGAAGTATTGGACCTTTCCTCTCTGATTCTTGCCTGCTTATTTTCTGTTAAAACCTTTGAACCATTTTCCCAAACTAAAACAAATGCTTAAACCCAACACAGTCATTCTTTTTAATATAAAGTAGTTTAATAAACATGAATAAAGAATGTAAACATTAGAAACATGTTGGAGGGATCAGGAAAGGAGGACCCTATTCCTTTTTATTTTTTTCCCAAATTATATTTTTGTTGTACTTTTTTTGTTTTGTTTTGTGTTTTTTAAGATTTTTGATTTGTTTTCAGTGTGAAATTGTGTAATCGACTACAATAACACAAATAATAGTGTTTTGTTTTTCTTTCTATTGATCTTTTTATTGAAATTTATTGAAATTGCACAAATTGCATATACATACTTTTTATTAACAAGAAGAAAAGGTTGTAAATTGAATCCCTACATGAATATATTAATTATAGTTTAGTACATAGTTGAAAGTAAATGTAAGTATAAATAAAATTGGCAACATAAAGCATCTTAATTTGCCAAACTAAAAGTCCTTAAATTTTAAAGCCCTTTATCAGTGTACTTTGGTTTAACTTGGTGCTTTACTCATTTGACTTATTTCCTTCTCTTGCATACATTCCCTTTAAGTACATGACTGTCAGATTCTTGCTGTTTCACTCACTGAGTGACTCTCTCTTGTCTGTAATTAGTGACTTGTTAATGTTGAAACGTTCTGATATGGACAGCTGCTCTGACTGGGAGGTACATGTTCTTGTTGTCTTGTATCGTTGTAGTGTTTGGGGAGATCCACAGAAAAGGAGAGAGAGATAGAGGCTATTTTTTGAGGCACAGTGTAGAAGTGCTTCAGAAAGCTGTTGCCTAAATTCATAAATATAATATTGCTGTACCCTGAAATTTCCAATTTTCTTAGCTGTTTTGACATTGTTGGAGGTACCTAGTGCTATTTGCCTTGACATTTTCCATTGTAGTCCCATGCTAATAGCTAAGCCTTTGCCGTTGCAAAAAGACATGGAAGCACGGCATAATTGCTGTGAAGAAAAACATCCCTTAAAGTATTAACAAATATGAACATGTTATCCAGTCCAAGGGCAGAATAACTCATAATGTAAAATATGATCAGAAAATATAATTTATATTAATGTATAATGCTCTCTGCCAAGCCTACAAATTCCATGTATTTCTAAGGTTATTTCTGAAATAATTTTTTGTGTCACTTTTTATAATTCTATTTATGTTCTGTGAATCATATAAGTTATTGAGCCCTATACTCACTGTTTTTGGAGTTACTTAACATAAATGCATTGAGTGTATTACTAGTTTTAGGGAACAATTGTTTTTCATGACCCAATCTTAATAGCTCCTTTTTGAGCACAATTGCATGAACAGGCCTAAATTTTATGTATTTGGGTGTTAACAGAGTAAGATTCAGTCACACACTGTATTTGACAAAATATTACTTAATACTACTTTGTATTTACATAATCTGAACTTTCTTAATTTTTAAGGAAGAAATAATGCTGGTCATTTGAAAATGTGTAACATCTTTTGTAAACATGTTGAGAATTCAAGGCTTCTAATTAAACGCATCTAGTATATCTTACACTGTAGTTACTTCATTTAAGTAAACTACATTTTTGCATGGTTTTGATTACCATCCCTTAGTATTTTGTTATCTAACATGACTATAAATGCTAGAGTATTTTAATCATTGCCACATAATATTTAGTTTAGCTTTTCCAAAATAACATGTTGTCATTTAGCTTTTAAATTTGTATGGTAGTTTTTCACAAGCAAAAATATAACTAAAGTTCATGGTTTGTGGTCTGTTTTATAATGTAAAAATGTAAATGAATTATATAATGTCATTTTAATTATCTTCCTTTTTCCTTCTAAGATAATGCTGATAGCAGTACAATACACGCTGTGACCTTTTTAAGAACAGATGAGGTCCTTACAGTCAATTCCATTGGTCAGCTAAAAATGTGGGATATCAGGCAAGGAAACAAACCATCACAGATTTTGTCCATGTAAGTATATTATTTTGGAAATAGGTATCTATCTATCTAAGTTGTGATATTTTGTTTTAAAACTCTTTTCATTAAGGTTATTTTCTCTGTGACCCTAAATATTGTTAATTTATTTATTTATTTATTTGTATTTTAGAAGTGGAGACAGAGTGCCTCTACATTGTGTTGACAGACATCCAAATCAGCAGCACATTGTAGCAACAGGTGGCCAGGAAGGAATGCTGTGCATATGGGATGTTAGGCAAGGAACAGTGCCTTGTTCACTTTTGGAAGCACATTCTGCTGAAAGTAAATACACTTCATTTTTTGAAGCAAGTCTTTCATTCAAGTGCTTTAATTACATTTTAACATCCTATGACATAAATAAAAAGTTAACTTAGTGGATCAGGGTTAATTATATATATTCTTAAACAATCTTGACGTAGTAAACCCAGGGAATGATGTTAAAAAGTAGCTCTGGATAAGCATAGTAAGCCCTAATACAATAAACCAAGGGTATGATGTTAAACAGTCTCCTTAAAAAAAATTAATTAAAAAAAAAAAAAATTTTACACATACATACATATACACATATAATCTATATATATAATTCTCTAAGAAGCCGCCGCCAGAGCGGCACCACACCCATGAAAGCACACAGGAAGGAGCCACGCCCACCAACTCTAAGACCATTGGATACGACGAAAACTCGCAGAGCCACACCCACCAACTCGGACACAACGCCTCGGAAAACACGCCGTCATTTCTGTTTGTCTGTGCTACAGTCCGCATGCAGTTCTGAGCCACGTTGACTTTTCGGTTACGACGCACGACTGCGTGCAACATCGCAAACTGTTTTACACGCTACATACAGCAATTCGCATCCGTGACAAACATGTGTCTTCTTAGATGGTCCTGCAGGAACACGGAAAACATTTCCCCGCCCACCAAAGCAGGACCATGTAAGAAGAGGCATGTTTGTCGCGGATTTGAATTGCTGAATGCAGCGTCTAAAACAGTTTGCGAGGGGTATCCCATGGGATCCTTAAAACAATCCTTTAAAACTGAGGTTAAAACACAATGAAGGAAGCAGTCTTTAAAAACCAATAAGCCCTGTGCCTCTGTTTCATTAGCGTCTCACCTGCTTCACCGATGCTGGCCCTGCAACAGTCGAGACGCTCTCTCAGCAGCTGACCTTCTCTGTGCCTGACTCCACTATAGGCTTCAACAAAATTATGAAAGTACGGGCGCATTTGTTTCACACAAGCTGTGTGTGTGGGTTGGTGTTAGTTAGTTAATTAGTTACTCGAAGGATTTCAAGATTTAATATGCACAAGCGGTAACACTGCAAAAGCAGCCCAAACCAGAAAACACGGCTGGCAAAAAGTGGCCGACAAATTAAACGCGTGTGCATTGTACTTACTGAAAGCAGCGTTATGGATTTTGCAAATGTTCATTTTTTTCCCTCTGCTTAAAAAACATTTAAAAAGCGGCATGATTATGCAGCGTATACTACGCCGCGGGTTGGCATGCAGCATGTAAAACAGTTTTTTTGTCTTTTACTATTACACGAAGACAATTTCCCATTAATACTTCGTTACATTGATATAGCGGTGTTCTCAGTATTCAAAGCGCTATCCACACAGGGAGGAACCGGAAAGCGAAACCACAATCTTCCACAGTCTCCTTACTGCAAGGCAGCAGCACTACTACAGCGCCACAAGGCAGTTAAAGAATACACCGGGCTCGATTTTGTTTTCACTTCTGTTTACAGAGATTGGGTCGTAGATAGCATTGTTGCAATGTTACTTTTCTTGGTGGCTTATTACATTACGGATGTTTCACATGTTCATTTTTTCCCCTGTGCTTAACCCTTTAACCGCCAACTCCCTAAATATTCCCCATGCCGGGAGAAATCTGAACAATTTTCGTTTTTTTTACTTTACATTTATTCAAGCAGTATTTACCTGCTGAAATACCTGCTGAAATGTTTCAAATGAATGGTCAATCAAAGGACGTAGCTTGAACAAGCGGTCACGGTTTGGATCTTTCATATCTGGCTCAGATAACGGGCAGCAGTCCAGTTGAGATGCTGGGGATACACCCACTCATCGCCATCATCCGATGCGTCGTCATTCACAGTATCATGCAGCGCACGTTGCTGATCATCATTGTCGCTAAAATCTTCTTCAGAACTGCTACAATCATGATCAGAATTATTGTCCAAAATCGCTTGCAAAACCTCACTTGAAGTCAGTTTACGTTTCGCCATATTCACAACTTTCACTTTCGAATCACATCACGTGAGCGGCCAATACAATACAACAATTACTAAGTTGTCGAAATACAACGTAGTAATAATACCCACGCCAAACTGTCAGTTATACTACGCGCCAGGCATTCACATAACCACAGGCAAATGTGCCGGATAATTCCGGCAGTAAGGCGTCGGCAATAAAGCTACGATGCCGGATATATCCGGCAGAGGGCGGTTAAGGGGTTAAAAGACATTAAAAAAGTGTTTCTCAACTGTGACTCCGGAACATCTCAGTACGCAAGCTATATTAAGCGTCAACAACGAAGACTCGTTACACCTTAATCTACAAGTGCTGACACTTAGCCCTACTGACGAAGTAACTTTCACCAGCGTGGCCTTCTTCGTCACAGACGATCCCGCTTTCAGTCACGGACAATTATATGTTGCTCTCTCCAGAGGTCTATCTTTTCATTCACTCACAGTGGTATCCACAAACCCACCCCATTTGGACAACTGTGTCGTTTAGGAAGTGTTCACCCATCAATACATAATTATGCGGCGTATGCTACGCCGCGGGTTGGCTAGTTGTAATTAAAACATAAACAAAAAGTGGCAGAGAAAAGAAAAGGATGTATAATTACGGTACCAGTATCACTGCAAGCGGATCAAACATCCGGTAAACTCTTCTTTGCCATGCCATGACAGGATGTGACTCACGATCGTATTTCAAAAAAGTGTTGGGATCAGTTTTCTTAGCTCTTTTTCTGCTTCCTTCATAGGGATAAAAATGTAGAGCTTGCCTTGAATGTCCACTTTCAGTTTGACAGGATACAAGAGGCTGTATCTGGTCATGGCTTTCCATAAGCACTTTTTAATGTTGTTAAAAGTGGCACGTTTAGCAGCTGTTGAGGGTGAGAAATCAGGGAAAATACGAATGTGGTTATTTTCAAATATGATCTCTTGTTTTTGTCAGAGAAGGACCATTATTTGTAATTTTTCAAAACACACAATAAGAGTCCTAGGTTTAGAGGTATTTGATCCCCGTATACAGTAAGTTGCTGCTACCTCAGTGTCTGATTTGAAGTCCTCTCCAATTATTTTAGAGAATAGTTCAGGTATGAATTTCACTGGGTTTTGACTTTCACGATTCTCAGGGAGACCTTCGATGTTAATATTATTCCTTCTGCATTCATCTTCCAGTGCAGGAAGTCTGTCTCCAAGTATTTTGCATTCAGAGTTTGCAGCCGTTGCTTTTCCATCAGTGGTAGATTCCAGTTGTTTGGCTATTTCAATTTGAGTTGTGAACGTTTGCTTAACATCTTCCAACTGAGTGCCAAGTGCTCTCAGTTTATTCTCAAACTTAGACGCATTTTCCTGAATTTGTTCCTCACTTTTTTCTAGCATACCTTTAAATGCTGCCTCAAAGTGATTATTTACATGTTTCTCCTGGTCTTTAATATCCTGCAGCAGCTTCTTGTTTGTCTTGTGTATGTCCTTTATTTCTTTCCTTATATAATTTATATCACTTTTCCTAATATCATTTATTTCCTTCCTTATATCATTTATTTGTTTCTTTATATCTTTCTTGAGCTCCTTTATGTCTTGAGCGGTGGCCATTGCAGTGATCATTACCTTCAGTTTGGACAGATCGTTTCAGTCTTTGTGCTCCGTGGGTGAAGTGGCAAGCCCAGTTAAAGTCGATGTTCCTGGCTCGCGAGGAGTAGATGACAACGTGGAAGGCAAGGCCATTTTCAGTTTCAGTGAATCTTCTGGAAACGACAAGCTATCATGACCTGAATCACTTGCACATTCACTCCCACTTTCACACTTGGCTAGAGACAATGCAGCTGCGCCAGGTCCCAGGAAATCTGTGCTTTTGCGTCTCTGTTCCAGGTCAGTCTCTGAAAGGCCGTACCTTGAGCTTGGACTTGATGTCTGTCTAGGCTTGGATGAAACTTTAGCTTTCTTTTCCGTTTCTTTCTGAGCCCCTTTCCTGCCACTCATGTTTATATATGTTTTCATACACTGTAATAGAACCTCCTCGTGTTGGGTAAATACAGGATACCTTGGGATAATTAAAAATAAGAGAAAAAACAACACCACTGCTAACGGAGTTCTGCTTCAGACGTCAATTTCCCGTAACAGACGAGATGAGAATCGAATAATACAATTTATTGATAAACACGAAGAGTTAAAGAAATATAACTGCATATATATTGACATAGCAGACAGGACACAAGACAGACTAGACAGACAAATATAAAACGCAGAACATTCTGTTTGTTTACTAGTTATTTAGAGTTCTAGTTTAACTTGGCACAGATAAACAGTTTTACTGATACCAAGGCTTTAAAGATAGAGCTGCAAGGAAAGGCAGGCCTAAGAGAAGGTTGATGGATGTGGTGAGAGAGGACATGCAAGTGGTGGGTGTGAGAGAGCAAGATGTAGCGGACAAGAATATATGGAACATGATGATCCGTTGTGGCGACCCATAACTGGAGCAGCTGAAAGAAGAAGAAGTTCAATGTTGTGTGGAGTTGTGCCTACTGTTGTTATTCCAGATTCAAGTGGAGGATTCTTCTTGTGTTGGAGTGCACTCTTTCCCTTAGCAGTGTGCTTTTTTGCCTGTTTGCTGTGCTTTTCTTAGCTTGCTCTTAAATTTTCTGCTGTGTCCTCTGCAACTTCATTGGGAAGAGCATTACTCTTTCTGGCACAAGAGTTTAGATGCTAAAGTTCTCTTCTTAAAGTAATGGCTGCTTCTCAGTCTTCTCATACTGGACTTGGTTACTGGCACAGCTTGGCGTGGCATAATGGATCTCAAGTTTCAGGTCAACAAAAAGAAGAGATTGTCGGCTTTCATCTCCCAAAGAGAGAGCGGCTCATCAGCATAAGGTTTCAGAGAGGCGTGCATTTCAGACAGTGCAAGTGGTCATTTCAGAGTGCAACCAAGAGAGATCCCCAGACAGATCGTTAAAGCTAATTTTTGATGGAAGGATAACCTCTAGTGATTGGATTAAAGCTACTTCGAGTTACAGAATTCGTGCCTGCTCTTATGTACCTTATTTTGTCCATCAAAGTTGTCCTTCGTTGAACTATAGCTGTTTGTTAGAATTTTGTTGTTCCATTTGGCACCTTCTGTCTCAAGAAATCTGCAGAGATGTCAGTTCAACTGTGATTTACAACTTTGCTATCAGATGAAGTACAGAGCTGAGTCTGGTATGAATTGCAGTTCAGCCACTTTTTGGAATGTAGGTCGGTGAAGATGGAGCTGGATTTCTGCATCTCTGTTAAATCTTCTCCCTTAACTGGCCTTGTGTGTCACTAAAAAGCCTAGCAGAATGGTCATTATTGATTTTGTTCAACAACAGCTACAACAAAATAAAAACGTAATACAAATTGTAGTATCTGATATTAAATATGTTAATAAAACAATAATTCAGTTGCATCCACTGGTTGTCATCTGGCTCCCTGTAGCCTATCACTTCAAAAAAGGAATATGGTGTAACCTTTGAGACTTCCTACTGTTCATGATGTTACGAATAATTTTATTTACATTTTAATTACAAAATTATTATTTTATTTTTTATTTAATTATTTTAATATCACTTTTTATTATAACAAAAATAAGACTTAACAACAAATACACTGGAAGAAAATAAGGTTTGTAACATAATATACTAACATAATTTATTATTTTAGATAGATAGGCTTTGTCCTAAATTTTGATTATTAGCTTAACATTTTATTGTTGTTTATTCAAAATGTGTTTAAGATCCGAAGGTCTCCTAAACATTATGGCATTATAATTGTCGTCAGTGACAAAACTGGTATGGTAGGTTTTTTGGCAGGCACTTGTTTTGGATGCCACACAAAGATTGAAGCTGGTCACTCTCCATAAAAGTCTTTCCCAATTTGCAGTACCTTACTTGACTACATTCTAAAACGCAGGAGCATTTCTAATTCACATATACACATTAATTATGGATCACTAATTTTCAAACAACCAAAAAGGCACCTGTTATAGAACTACAAGTAGCATAATAGTTAGCACCCTGCTTCATGGATGCAGTATCCTAGGTTTGAATCCCACGACTGATAGTAGTCCATGTGGAGGTGGTATGTTTTCTTCCACTGATCTTCCCGAAGATATGCAGGGTAGGTTAACTGATGATTCCAAATTAGACCCAGTGTGCGTGAATGGATTCAGTCTTACATTAATAGAACAACTTACTTTGTTTTCCATATGATTTGCTATTGCTGTGATTGTAGGTGCACCTTCATAGGTTTGTTCAGGAGAGTATACAGTCAAGACAGTCTAAAAACTGAGTACCAGCTTTAATAGGGTGACCTTGTTACAAATCAGTTGATTCGCACAAATTAATACAGTGAAAAAAAACACTTCAGAAGTTATTTAGCAACTTAAAACAGTTTAAAATTATGTTTAAAAACTGAGTACCAGCTTTAATAGGGTGACCTTGTTACAAATCAGTTGATTCACACAAATTAATACAGTGAAAAAAATCACTTCAGAAGTTATTTAGCAACTTAAAACAGTTTAAAATTATGTTGCAATGCAAAGCAGACTGTTTCTTTATCATTATCTATAGTTAAAGGTTTGTTCCAGCCATTTACTAAAAGGCTTTTTTGTTCTCGTTCAGCGGAAGAACCTCAAATTAATACTATTTGTAGACAAATTACTGTATTTAATGCAGACCAAAGTAGACTCATTTAAACATTGTTTTTATATTTCAATTAAGTATTTTTTTAGGATTCTTGATTTTATTGTTTACATAATGTTAGAGTCATCTCAGCCCACCTAAGATGTGAAAGTCAGACTTCCACTTTTACGAGGGGGAGTCAAGCTAAAGTTAGGAAATGGGATTTATTAGAAAATGGAACAAACCTGAACAAAACTGATAATGTCATTTCTCAATGTAGTCTCCACTCTTCTCAATGCACTTGCACCACCTGCCTGGAAGTACCTGGATTCCAGCAGAATAAAAGGTTTTGTCTTGTCCTCACAACAACTCGTGTACCACTTTCTTCACGTCATCATCTGTCTTGAATCGACCACCCAGATGTTTTTTTTAGCGGTCCAAAAAGGTGGAAATCACATGGTGCCAAATCTGGCAAATAAGGAGGATGTGGCCTCTTGGATCGAATAGCAGGCTTCACGTCTGTCTCCAGCAAGTCACAGTAACTTGCTGTAGTGACTGTAGCACCCCTCGGCATGTAGTGTTCGTCAATAACTCAGGTGCATGAGTGGTTATGAGGACACAACAAGACCTTTTATTCTGCTAGAATCCATGCACTTCCAGGCAGGTGGCGTAAGTGCATAGAGAAGGGTGGAGACTACATTGAGAAATGACATTATCAGTTTTGTTAAGGTTCGTTCCATTTTCTAATAAATCCCATTTTTTAACTTTAGCTTGACTCGCCCTCTTTTATATAACCACTGGTTATCAGTTCTACATCAATGATTTGTCTCTTTCAGTGTGGGAGGTCCATTTTCATCCATCAAATCCAGACCACTTATTTACCTGCTCAGAAGATGGCTCTCTCTGGCATTGGGATAATTCTGGTTCTGATAACCTATCTCTTCTCCAGAGTAAGTTAAAAACAATATATTCTGCTATGGGTGTAATAAAAAAGAGTTTTGACATTTTTCATAAAATTGAGTGTTCATGGATTAAAAAAAACATATTGTCCTAAAAAATCAGCCTTAAAAGAGTTAATGCTACAATTCTAAACATGAGGGTTCACGTCAAGCATGTCGCCAGAAACAGTTTTAAAAATGTTAAGTTAAAACATTCAAACTGAATAAAAGACACTAATGACTCTTTACCCCCTTTTCGATTGGAGTCAGTAATGAACATCTTCTTGTAGTGCTGGAGTACAACAAACCCATGTATGCATTAATAAAAAATTAGATGTTTTTATATTCTACCACTTTATGAACATGGTGATTTCTTTTAATTTTAGCTTGCCTACTTGATTTTAATATTGGTTTTGTAGAATTATGAGAGTGTGAACCTGAAACACAGAAAAAACGCAAAAGCTGCTGTGTTGATAATAATTATTTTAAAATGCATGGTTCATACTGATTTTTTTTTCTTCAGGATTGCTCACCTCTGTTTGCCTAAATGTTAAAGAGAGTTGCTTCTTTTTTACTTTTATATTCCACCCCCACATACATTGGTCTCTCTCTCTTTCTTTTTGTATTTTTAAATATGTTTGCAATTCTCCTCACCTCAGTGGATGTGTAAATTTGTAAGTGAAAATGTGGAAGAGAACCCATGGTCTAAATTAAAATGCTGATAATATTTCTTGATATTTTACCATATAAAACATGGTGTTTTCATTGAATGCATTGCTGTTTTTAGCTTGTTTGTACTTATATTAACACTGTTGTATCTTAATTTTTAAGGTGGTAGAAATGCATCTTTTATGTCGAGGAACATGTCTGCCTCTTCGAGCATCAACCAGCCCCACATTAGTTCCTGGTTAAATACACATTCAGCTAAGGGACGCCTAGAGACCACTAATTTACTTTCTGGTCAGAATATGTCTGTGAACAGCCTGGATGTTCTAGGCAAGTGCCTTGTTTGTGGTACTGATGGGGAAGCCATATATGTCACTAGGCACCTGGGACTTTAAAAGTAAATAATGCACATTCTTGTTTTATATTTAAACTATATTTTAAGTAATGTAATGCATTTGAAATGGGCATAATAGAATGTTACTGAAGTATGCATACATAATTCATTGCTTAGCACTCTTTTGATATTCAGAATGTACTGTCAAAATTCCATCATTAGTACTATTTTTGTTTTTGTATTAAAATATTTTTTTCCACATAGTATGTGTTGTTACTTGTGTTGGATATAACTGCTATAAACAATGAATGGCCTGATCCTATACTTTGTTTTTGTTTCACTAATGTTATAATTGCTTCACCTGTACAAAGTGTTTTCCAAAGTCAGCATGCTTATAAGGTATTTAATATTATTAATCCAAAAAGAAACTACTTTATCTCATTATTCATAAACTCTCATCTTCTTGCAGGTATTCTTAATCCCATTATTTTTATCATTATGTTCCCTTCAGCTTTTTTTTCTTTCCTGCAGATCGCTCTCAAACTCACCTCTTGGTGTCTTCCATTTTCATAACTGTTTTTCTGGCATTTTGCTTTGTTTCCCTATTGATAACTTTGTCAAATTTGTTTTCTGCTGCATCTTATATTATCTCCTCTTTTCCTTTGTTGCCCTGTCTACATCCACATATTTATTTACAGCCTCTTTGTTGTACTGTTGTTTTTAAACAGATTTCCTCCATCATATCTCAGTTACTCTTGCTAAAATCTCAGCTGTCATACTGTAATCATCCTTCAGCTATAGTACATTTGGTACTTCCTCTGAATTTTCTTTATAGGTTTGATGGAAAGATTTCCCACAACAAAGCAATGTTGTGACAAACAAAACTCTCAAGGTATCACTTTGTATCTTTTCTCTATGTCTTTCCTCACCAATTAGCAGTATAACCATCTCCTTACACAACAATAGTTAAATGTCACTAACTTTGCATCCCCAAACTCCAGAATCCTCTTGCTCTCAGTATTCTAAGCTATAGCCCTCATAGAGTGCCTTATTACCATCTGTACTGGTTCCAGCATGCTCATTTAGGTTGTCCAGTATGAACACCTACTCCTGAGGAAAACCAGACAACACCCCCATCAGTCTTTCCAGAGATTTCTCTTTCTTTATTTATTTATCCCAACCTGTGGGTTTTTTTTCCCCAACAGTATAGTCATCTATTACTTATCAACAAACATCTTAACAATGACAACATGCTCAATTGTACTCTTTACCTTTACCACTTTGTCTGCCCGTTTTGTTGAATCAAATATACCAATCCCAGCCCTATCATAACTGGTTCCTGTCAGAAAACATGTACAGTTAAAGCAGGAGACTGAATTGGAATGGTGTTAGAAGGTTCTGGATTTGGATTGTTGACTGTCATGTGCATCATAATGGTGTGTGAAGGGTAGATTTCAGAAAATTGGAAAAGAATTGCACTCATTTCAATATGCAAAGAATGGGTAATCTGTTTGTTTGGGCTACTGGGCTATTGGAGATGGTGTCTGGCAGGGTACTGCAAGGATTGTGTGTAGCAACCGTGTCCATTCCATCTGTTCTTTAAGACATAGATAGAGCGAGTTTTTAAAGTAATCAACATAAGTTAGGAAACCTGTACAAATTGTTTGATTCAACTTGCAAGGCTTATTTTACTTAAATTGCTGCTGAACATCTGTAGGATGTAACCTATTAGTTTTTCCCTGAAAAAGTCTATTTGTAATATGCCTAAATTTACTTTTTTTTCAGATTGTGCTAACCTAAACTTTTCACCATTTTAAGTCATTCATTGCATTTCAACTTAAATTTGAAGAAAAACTGAGGTGTTCCAAATCTTTTGACCAGTACTGTGTGTGTGTGTGTGTGTGTGTGTGTGTGTGTGTGTGTGAGAGGAAAGAAAAGATGACACTAAAGAAAGAATATACAGTATCTCACAAAAGTGAGTTCACCCCTCACATTTTTGTAAATATTTTATTATATCTTTTCATGGGACAACACTGAAGATATGACACTTTGATACAATGTAAAGTAGTCAGTGTACAGCTTGTATAACAGTGTAAATTTGCTGTCCCCTCAAAATAACTCAACACACAGCCATTAATGTCTAAACTGCTGGCAACAAAGTGAGTACACCCCTAAGTGAACAATTAGCCATTTTCCCTCCCCGGTGTCATGTGACTCATTAGTGTTACAAGGTCTCTGGTGTGAATGGGGAGGAGGTGTATTAAATTTAGTGTTATCACTCTCACACTCTCTCATAAGATATAATAAAATATTTACAAAAATGTGAGGGGTGTACTCACTTTTGTGAGATACTGTACTTAGGTTCTTTTAATATCGGCTGGACACTCACAATTTTACAATATTCGAAGGAGAGCTACTATCAAAAAGCGTAATACTTCAGTTGCATTGCTTCACATTAATTTCAAAAGGTGCCAGCAATTGTGGCACGTGTTTTTGTTAAACTATTTGTTTCTTGATGAGGGCTTTGTTTTTCTTTGAATGAACTTGTTTCAATTAAAAGTCAGATGTTTTATTTTTTCAGTGCAAGATGATGGTTCTTCAATAGTGATTGTTTTTCTAACCCTTCTTACTAATTTTTACAAGGGTTCCAATAATAGTGGAGGGTACTGTGTATGTATGGATAACGCTTTTTCGAACACACTTAATATTTTTTTATGCTCACTTTGATGACCTGACTAAATATTTTGCTCCTAGATCACCTTGCGATGCAGTGGATTGGACCCTCCATAGGATGCATACACAGGTTTTTGTCACTGAGAGTATTGAAAGCTTATGCTTCTTATTTGGTAGGTGTTTATATAGATATCTTTAACACATCTCTGGCCCAGGCTTTTGTTCCACATGTATTTTAAGTATTCAGCCATTGTCAAAACCCAGAGGTAACCTGTTTAAATGATCTTCGTACTATACCCATGTGATGGTGTGGGTCGGCTCCCTCTTCCATTTTGGGATCCTCTTGAACCCACCACCGCCAATAATGTGCTTAGTACTTGTATTTAAAAAAAAAAAAAAAAACTAAATAAAATAAGTGTCCCAAAAAATGTGGTGCTTCAAGAAAGTAATCGAGTTAAAAACATGAATTTGTGGAGGTTACAATCATTCAAACAATCCATTAAAAACAAGGTTAAAACTCAGCTGGTAGGAAAGTGTCCTTTCTAAAAGCCCAGTGCATTGTCGTTTTAATTGGTGGGAGCAGTGGATTTGCCGTAACAGCAGGTGCAGCTGACTTTCCCCAGGTCTGGATCCCTGCCATCCCACGGCTACGGTAAGGCTACCTTTCTAGACCTAGGCTTGGGTCCCCAATGGCAGTGGCACTTACATGGGCCTCTCCTCCCAAGCCTCCTTGACCCCCGCTGCCTTCCCAGTTTTCTGTGGAGAGATTTTCGCGCTCATAGTCACTTCTGTTCCTCAGACATGTTCAGCTGGAGTGACCCGATTCAACCCCCACTAGCGACAGCCACACACTCTTCTCCATGGGCTCTATTCCCAGCTGCCTGCCTTCTCTTTCCCAAACCCACTTTCTTCGGCTCGCTTACACCAGCTCATTCTACCTTCTGCCCTCTCTCTTTCCCTCCCTTTAAACTCCACTCTCTTCTCGTTTTTTTTTTTCCTTTCCCCTTCCTGTACTCTCGCTTCCCCTTTTAAAGTGGGAACATGGTACAGCTATGGAGAAGAGAATGTCCTTGTTCTAAATGCACTCAAGAAAAAGCAGCTTATGCTGGACTTGCAACCCCCAGGCTCTTTATATCTAAGGTAATGAGGTAGTAAGGGGTAGATGACTTAAAATTCTTGGGACTATATATTTTAAAAGATTTGGCTTGGTTATGAATTAATTTTACAGCTATTATCAAGAGAGCCCAGCAGCATCTTTATTTTATTAGCCTGCTGAAGAACACTGGCCTGAATTAACAACCTCTTATTGAGGCCTATAGGGGATTAGTGGAGAGTACTCTAACCAGATGCATCAGAGTGTGGTTTGGGGATACCACACTGAAGGAGAGGAAGGCCCTACAGAGGATTATTAGGAGTGCTGAGAAACTAATAGGATCTTATTTATCATCTAGCCTCTAGAGCGACCTTATTTATCCACTGTTGGTGGAATATAGTTAGGGACATTCGTAGAGACCCAAACCATCCAGGTCACTCTCTGCTCATGTGGAGGATCTGAAGTTACCAAATCAGATGCTGCAAACTAGAGAGCATCAGAATCCACAGCAAGCACCATTATAGTAGCCTTTATCTAGAGATTACCAGACTGATAGATGGTTCAAGACATTCAGGGTTTAGAAAGATATTCATTCCACCATCATATTTCTTCAGTTATTTACAAGCTCAAGTTCTAAGTCATATTTCTTTTTTTTAGTATCTATTTCTCTTTTATTGTACATTAGGCGGAGTGGTGGCTCTGAGGCTAGGGATCTGCCCTGACAATAGGAAGGTTGCCGGTTCGAATCCCGTTAATGCCAATAGGGACTCTGCTCTGTTGGGCCCTTGAGCAAGGCCCTTAACCTGCAATTGCTGAGCGCTTTGAGTAGTGAGAAAAGCGCTATATAAATGCAAAGAATTATTATGTGTGTGTGTATATATATATATTATAATATAATATATATATGCATTGTAAATATACCATAAATGCTGGTGTAAATTAAAGTTTTTGAAAAGAAATAAAGGGTAGTATACAGAAGTTACTTTTTATATTGATGATTGTTTACTGTTATTTATTATCATTTGTCTGTGTTTTTCCCAGTTGGGGAAAACTGGGTGTTCTAGGGTTCGTCAGGGGTGTGTTCTTGCTCCTACTCTGTTCAATGCTTGTATGGACTGGGTGTTGGGCAAGGTCGTGGGATCCAGCGGCTGTGGGGCATCTGTTGGTGAAGAAAGATTCACGGATCTTGACTTTGCTGACAATGCTGTGATCTTCGCGGATTCAATGGATGATCTGATCGGGGTGCTCGAGAGACTGAGTGAGGAGTCTGAGTGTCTGGGCTTGCGAGTGTCCTGGATAAAAACCAAGATCCAGTCCTTTAATGACCTCTTGGGCACAGCCATCAACAGTTTGCCTGTTTTTGCGGAGAGAGTGTCGACCTTGTCAAGAGGTTTACAGTAATTACCTTGGCAGTGACATTCATGTCTCTGGTGACTCTTCCTATGAAGTCAGTAGACGGATTGGGAGAGCATGGGGGGTCATGAGGTCGCTGTCCCGATATCTATGCAAAAGGACGAAGGTCCAAGTCTTTAGAGTCCTGGTGCTTCCTGTCTTGCTATATGGTTGCGAGACATGGACGCTATCCTGTGACCTGAGACATAGACTGGACTCCTTTGGTACTGTGTTACTCCGGAAAATCCTTGGGTACTGTTGGTTTGACTTTGTGTCAAATGAACGGTTGCTCATGGAGTCTGGAATGAGGCACATTACCTGCATTGTGAGGGAGCATCAGTTACGGCACTACGGCCTTGTGGCACGTTTCCCAGAGGGTGATCCGGCTCATAAGATCCTCATTGCTGGGGACTTGAGTGGCTGGACCAGGCCAAGGGATCGCCCACGTAACACCTGGCTGCGGCAGATAGAGGGTCATTTCTGGAGGGTGGGATTGGACCGCATGTCTGCCTGGGGGGTTGCAAACTGGGATCCCAAGTTGTTTCTTCATGTAGTGGGTGCAGCAACGCACTGTACCAGTGCATGCTCCCCAACTTGACTTGACTTGTTGTGTTTATTGCTGTTTAAGTTTTTTTTTTTATGGAGAGAACCACACACAAGTTCCAATGATCTTGAATGCATACATATGGCAAATAAAGGATCTAATCTCAGTGTTGTTTCTAGGCATAGGCTGTCCAGGCATGGGCCTAGTATGCCCTCTAGTAGTCAGGGCACACTGTACTACTACTGTAGCCCTCTGTAAAGATTCCTATCATTATTTTGTTCAGAAAAATGTGTCCAGACCAGACTGCATTGTCTGAACTATTCACTGCACAATCTGTGTGCTGTTGCATATGCTAGTGCAGGCAACGTGCCAAGCGCCTCGTGGGACCTCCTCACTACCTGTGTGTAGAGCCGCATCAACTTTGGGAGTTAGCTGTTGCCAGGACCAGGAGGCAGGACTCACTCTCCACTCCTTGCCTGTCAAACGGAAACATAGCTGAGTCCCATTCCCCCAACCGCCTGAACCCCCCCCCCCCCTTACAAAGCGTGAAGCTGCAGGGTGAGTGATGGTCAATACGGATGCATTCCATGACTCCAGTGAGTGATTGAGTCCAGACAGCTTCTTCCTGTCATTTCTGCTGCCCGCTTGGCTTGTTTCTTAGGTCAGGAAGTAGTAAGGGGAGAAAGTGAGTGAGCGAGCCTGAGAAGTGGAGGTCTTGGAGGCAGGAGCACTGGCACTGCAGCAGGGACACTGTGGCCACTAGGAATATACAGTTAGGCCAATAAATATTTGGACAGAGACAACTTTTTTTCTAATTTTGGTTCTGTACATTACCACAATGAATTTTAAATGAAACAACTCAGATGCAGTTGAAGTGCAGACTTTCAGCTTTAATTCAGTGGGGTGAACAAAACAATTGCTTAAAAATGTGAGGCAGCTAAAGCATTTTTTTAACACAATCCCTTCATTTCAGGGGCTCAAAAGTAATTGGACAATTGACTCAAAGGCTATTTCATGGGCAGGTGTGGGCAAGTCTGTTGTTATGTCATTATCAATTAAGCAGATACAAGGCCTGGAGTTGATTTGAGGTGTGGTGCTTACATGTGGAAGATTTTGCTGTGAACAGACAACATGCGGTCAAAGGAGCTCTCCAGGCAGGTGAAAGAAGCCATCCTTAAGCTGCGAAAACAGAAAAAACCCATCCGAGAAATTGCTACAATATTACGAGTGGCAAAATCGTACAGTTTGGTACATCCTGAGAAAGAAAGCAAGCACTGGTGAACTCAGCAACGCAAAAAGACCTGGACGTCCACGGAAGACAACAGTGGTGGATGATCGCAGAATCATTTCCATGGTGAAGAGAAACCCCTTCACAACAGTCAACCAAGTGAACAACACTCTCCAGGGGGTAGGTGTATCGATATCCAAGTCTACCATAAAGAGAAGACTGCATGAAAGTAAATACAGAGGGTGCACTGCAAGGTGCAAGCCACTCATAAGCTTCACGAATAGAAAGGCTAGATTGGACTTTGCTAAAGAACATCTAAAAAAGCCAGCACAGTTCTGGAAAAACATTCTTTGGACAGATGAAACCAAGATCAACCTCTACTAGAATGATGGCAAGAAAAAAGTATGGAGAAGGCGTGGAACAGCTCATTACCCAAAGCATACCACATCATCTGTAAAACATGGTGGAGGCAGTGTGATGGCTGGGTGTGCATGGCTGCCAGTGGCACTGGGACACTAGTGTTTATTGATGATGTGACACAGGACAGAAGCAGCCGAATGAATTCTGAGGTGTTCAGAGACATACTGTCTGCTCAAATCCAGCTAAATGCAGTCAAATTGATTGGGCGGCGTTTCATGATACAGATGGACAATGACCCAAAACATACAGCCAAAGCAACCCAGGAGTTTATTAAAGCAAAGAAGTGGAAAACTCTTGAATGGCCAAGTCAGTCACCTGATCTTAACCCAACTGAGCATGCATTTCACTTGAAGACTAAACTTCAGACAGAAAGGCCCACAAACAAACAGCAACTGAAAGCCACTGCAGTAAAGGCCTGGCAGAGCATTAAAAAGGAGGAAACCCAGCATCTGGTGATGTCCATGAGTTCAAGACTTCAGGCTGTCATTGCCAGCAAAGGGTTTTCAACCAAGTATTAAAAATTAACATTTTATTTTCAGTTATTTAATTTGTCCAATTACTTTTGAGCCCCTGAAATGAAGGGATTGTGTTCAAAAAATGCTTTAGTTGCCTCACATTTTTATGCTATCATTTTGTTCACCCCACTGAATTAAAGCTGAAAGTCTGCACTTCAACTGCATCAAAGTTGTTTAATTTAAAATTCATTGTGGTAATGTACAGAACCAAAATTAGAAAAAAGTTGTCTCTGTCCAAATATTTATGGACCCAACTGTATCATCTGGTGAAGTAATAAATGATTTTGCTGTAAGAAGTCAAGGTGTGTCCGATTTTTAAAAAGACTTTTATTTGCAATATTAAGTTCCTCCATTTTTCAGTGACGTGTTTCTAATATTATTTAATTGTTCTACTAGATTTTTCTATATAAACTTTGTAGAATTTGTTAAATAGGTTTACGTGCAAAGTGGTTTTGTTTTGCTATTTTATTCTATGTAAGCTTTGCATGATTTGTTACATCCACAGTTTACATTCAAAAGAGTTCTATTGTTATATTATTAGTATTTTATTGTCCTATTTAAATGTATTTATTTTTAATTAAATAAGTAATTAACCTGTGTTAGTAGCATAGTGTGTGTGTGTATGGTGGTGTGAAATTGAGTCAGATTTGCTTGCTTGGGGCACCAAATAGGTTAGGGACTGCCTTGTCTAATTTATTATACGGGTCACATCTGGAACAGTGTTCATTTGCAGTCTGGTGCAGGCGAGGTCCTTGAAATAGAGAAGAAGAGCGGCATAAAGAGCAAGCCAAGGAGGCAGAGTGAGGAGATTCCCCTGAGAAGATTGACTGCAGCAAACAGACCAGGGTGCGTATCCTCTGTGTATTCCTGGGCCTTATTAAGGAGGCACTGCTGACATTTGGAGTTGTACAGCTTAATAGCACCTGAAGTTTGAGGAGTTTGGTCACTGGCACTGGTGTCTTCTCCGGCCATAAAGGCAGGCGCATTGAGACAGCAGATGAGTTTCCACAGCAGGATTTGTTAAAACACAATGCCTGTTTTTTGGAATGCAGTGTTACGTGTCTTGAATGTACAATACTTTATGCATGAACTCACTCAAAAATGAACAAGGCTACTTTCAGTATAAATTTCTGCTTCATTTTTTTTTTTAATCGCTTTATATTACTAATTTACTAGTAACACTGTGCATGGAAAATGCATGCACTGTTTGTTCTTCATCTTTACTGTCTCACTTAGTGCATGCACGGCAACTATTTTAAACAGACTGTTGTTTCAGGTTTCATTCACATGCAATTTTCATGTTTAGAATTGCATTCAGACACAGTATGAATATTACCTTTTCATCTGCAACTTTTGCCTGTTTGTTTGTGCCACTCTTTTCCATGTATCTCATGTATTTTTAAGTTATTCCTCTATGGTTGTGCTCGATGACACGATATCTGTTATGCCAGTGCCTTGTTTTGACCTCATCTTAAATACTTATTCCATTTTTTTCTTAGAAAACAAAAAGTAAGCCAAAAAATAATTAAATTATTATAAATTTATTAAACACAAACATGTGAGCAAAGTCTTTCTATGCCCGCTCTCTACAACTAAATACTGAACAAAGTGTTAAGACATTATTAGTTTAGCAGAGCCGCCTACTGGGGAAGTGTTGGGAATGTACTTTGCTAACTTTAACAGTCTGCTCAGAATGCACCACTGCATTGAAAATCCTGTAAATTTAACTTGCAGTGCAGAGTGGAGATTTATTTACATCCAGATAATGACAGGAGATTGTACTGACATTGTAATATTTATTGTTGTTACCATGGATAGCACGAGGGACCAGTAAGAATCTCAAACAAACGGGGCCTGTGTTAGGAAGATTTTTTTCCCATAAATCATTAATGTAGTTTAATTTAATTCCCACTGTCATGTTCTTCCAGTGACCAGTCTCCCCACACCATCCCATCAACATCAAAGTCATGTCAAATTCCAATGTTAACACTTTCCACACAACTGTGGACTCTCCTTCTTACATTTATGACAGGCGTACCTGTTGCGCTGTGCACACCGCTCTGTACTATGGTTCATGTAACAGTGATAGAGCACCTGGGTTGAGGAGGTCTTGGAACAGAAGCTTCTTGTCAAAGATGTGTCCTCTTCTTTGTCCATCGCCTTTCCTTATATGATGAATTGGCTCTGTAAATTATACCAAGAAAACTTTTCTTTTCTCAGTGGACCCTGTGGATGTCTTGTATAGTACGTGTGCATTCATCGCCACCAGGTCAAGCTTGTTGTAGAACATGGTAAACGGTCACCTGCATGTTCCTGCTCGTACCATATAAGCATGTGCTCAAAGAATTCCCCGTAATTACCAGTTCCAGTGTCTCAAAACACCACTCACATACACACCCACACTTATTCCCAGTCTTTGGTTTAAAATCACTGAACTTATTTATGAGGACTGAAATCTTTTTACTACTATCCTACCTCATATACTGTTGTTAATATTTCAAGGAAAAAAAAGCAGACAATTCATTCTCATTTCAAGCGATGCAAAGACAGTGTGCATAATTAATATGTGTGTGCTTTTGGACAATGCATGTTGATATTATTATTAATCAAGACTTGTATACTTGAATAAATAAACTTAATTCAATGATTTTAATTGAAAATTACACAACTTCATTATGCAAAAGCTATTACTCTTAAAGCATAAATATGAAAAGGTTATCACAAAATATGCCTCAGACACAATAATAATAACTCCTTACATTTATATAGCACTTTTCTCACTATTTAAACTGCAGCCATTACTGCCCCAGTATGCTCACCACTCATTAGCTGCTGTGTGGTGAAGGGGTGAGGGGGATAGTTAGCCAATCAGAGACGGGGGATGATCAAGGCAAGTTAACCAGGACATCAGGAAGCATCCTACTGGATGCCCTGGGGTCTTTAATAACTGCAGAAAATAAGGACCTTGATTTTATGTCTCATCTGAAGGACAGTGCCATTTTTACAGCAAATGTCCCTGTCACCACTGGAGGCATTGGGATCCACATTGAGACCACAGAGTAAGCACCCCCTGCTGGCCTCGCCAACACCGCGTCCAGCTGCAACCCAAACTTTTCTCACCGGGCCTGAACATGCATAGCTTCAGGTGGATTATCTGCTCTGAATTGCATGGGGTATGGCTGCTGCCAAAGTAGAATTCTGCATGATTGAAAAAGTATGCATGCACTAAAAATATTATCCACAAACAACGATTTCCTCCAAAACATCCTCACAGATTAAAGTTGATCTGTGTACCACCTATCCATTTTGTATATATTTACATGAACATGTTGTAAACAAATACAAAACACTATGATATACACCTATAGATACATACACAATTCATCTCAGAATATTGTGTTTTAGCTACTTTGTGATATAATGCATATTAATTATTAAGTCATTAAATTAAACCCAGCAAAGAATAGAAAAGAAAACCTCTAAGGACTCCCAATCAATACGAATATACTGTAAATGCAAATATTGGTCTGACCTTGGCTAACAGTCTCCCCAGCCCCTACTCTGCCATTTTAAATGTACTTCATTGAGGCCTGCTGCTCATAACTCTGCTGAAATGCAAATGTAAAATCTTGCATTACTCAACAAAAGATGTTATAAAGGTATAGTATATATGTGTATGAAATAAAAGTAAATGCTAGCATCAATAAAATATAGTTGGTAATTACTTATCGACATTTCTGATTGATTAAGAGAACTGGTCAGTGATTTCTACACTATGAGGTACATATTTTATGATTGTTTTGCATGGAAAAGATTAATCTCCTTCAACCATTCTTCATATTTCACAGTCCTGGAATCCCAATAGCTTATCACTTTTCTTTCTCTAACAATTTTATGTCTTCTTTGTATTACAGAAGTCAAAAGTGTAAACAATATTCCATATCATTTCTCTCAAGTCATTGTACACTGTGCATCACCTCTTTTGATTCATACTCAACACAGAATGATATATCACCTTACATCCTATTTGTTTTTTTAAAACCTGTACACAGTAAATTAGATCATTAAAAGATAAGATAGGTATTTTTCAAGTCAAAGTTATTTCTTCACAATTCATTTGCTGTATAAAACTGTATTCTAAAGTGAAGTGTTTTATATAAATTTTAAACATACCTTGTCTGTTCTTGCAGCTTACAAAAGGGCTTAAGGGTACATGAGTCTATAGGTGAATGAAAACACCTCATATGTCCATTTTGAAGTAGCAAAGATTTAAGAAAAGATGCCTATTTTGTTTATGAAGCATTTTTGTGATATCGAAAGTAAACTAGAGATAATTTGTTTTATCACAGATTCTTGGAACTAATCTCCTTGAGATAAGCATACATTCCCTGTTCACTTGTCTGATTAAGCCTCCCTTGTGGGTGAAGCTACAGTATGTCAACCAAGAAGCCTCCAGGCCAAGCTCTATTAATCTTTTTATTTAATGCTGCTAATAAAGAGAAAATAATAAAGATAAGTTGTTTGCAGCTGTAACAGCAGTTTCTGTAGGTGTACTGAACATGATGCAATGGACATGACCATGGGATGAACTGAGGCAGGGGATTTGGCATAACAGGACAGATTCGTAGAAACTGCCACAATTGTAGAGAATTTTTAACATTGGAAAAAAGACTGTCCGTATTTAGCTACAGGGGGCAGGGGGATAACATTTACAGGATAGAGGGAGAGGATAGTTGCAGATTAAGGCTGGATGGAATTCACCAGCTAGGGGTGGATGGGGGTTGAATCGGGGACAGGGCTGGAGAAGCCTTGTAATTCCTTCAGAATCCTTGGTACAGTTGACCCTCACTCAACCCTAGGAATCCTGAAAACAGGACCTCGCTCCCACCCTGACGAAAGTAAGTTTACTGTTACGGAATGAAGGGGGACAGGCACTCCAAAACATAGGAAGGAGCAAGTGTATTTAAAGCTTTGTATACCATTACCAGTATTTTAAAAGCAATTCTAAAAGACATGGGCAACCAAGGTAACAATGCTAAAACTCTTTCTTTCCTAGATAACATTCTTGGTGCTGCATTCTGAACTAACTGCAACTGTTTGATGTCTTTCTTAGGCAAACAAGTTCAGAATGCATTCCATCCTTCCATCCATTTTCCAACCTGCAGAATCCGAATACAGGGTCACGGGGGTCTGCTGGAGCCAATCCCAGCCAACACAGGGCACAAGGCAGGAAACAATCCTGGGCAGGGTGCCAACCCACCACAGTTCAGAATGCATTACAGCAATCTACTCGACTAGAAACAAAAGTGTGAATTAATTTCTCACCATCTTGCATTGTTGTAAGATGCCTAACTTGCAGTGAAGTCTTAGTTAATATGCAATTTAAAGTTTAGGTTAGAGACCCAGATTACATCTAATTTCTCTACTTCTTCCTTGACTTTTGATGCTAAGGGATCAAGTTTACTTCTTCCATTTCCATTTTTGCCAGCCAGAATTTGTTTTTTCCTTATTTTGCTTGAAAAAATGATTACTTATCCATTCAGAAATACAAGACAAACATCGGATCATAGAGACCTGCTAACCAAGGTCATCAAGCGCTATAGATAAGTAAAGGTACATGTCATCTGCATGGCTGTGGTAGTTCAAGTTGTGTTTCAATAAATATAATCTGGCCTTCTAAAGCATGTAGACTGAAAAAAAGCAATGGGCCTAGAACAGATCCTTGTGGTACACCATATGATGGACATCCAAATTACAATCATCACAGCTAACAAAGACTTTTCAACCTGCTAAATAGAAGTTGGAAATGGATCTAAGGTTGTCAAATGTGTCTTGTTTTCACAAATTGTGCAAAATGAAATGATGGCAAGACACTTTTTTAAATATGCAGGGGAACTTTATTTATCACAGCTCTTACATCCACGGCATCCATGCACTATATTAACTCTAAAAAAAACAAACAATTGAGGTCCCTTTTTCTGGTGCTTTCCTTATGACATAGGTGCCTAAATAATGCCTGATAATAATAATACAGTACATTTCAATGACATATCTTAAAACAAAACTGCACATACAGTATATGTATTAATATTTTGTTGACACATAAATATTACAAAATACAGGGAAGTCTAGATTATTTTTGTTTAGGGGTTTAAACAATCTGGGAAGACCATCCCTGTATCTAATGATTATGTTAAGTACACTATCAATTAGTGTGTCGTAGACTTCATTAAAAAAGCCTGTTGGGACTGGGTCAAGGACAAGTGAGAAATTAATCTACAGAGGTCAGCTAGACCTATCTGAGTGAAGAAACAGCTAAAAAGAGCGTGCTGAGGTTCAAAAGGATTGAGGGTAATTTATCTCAGATATCCTTTTATTCAGTGTGGATATTTGTGGATATGGCGAATAGTGATGATTAAACTAGGCTAATAACAGCAGCGTAGCGTGGGTGTCAGCCGCCCGGGGCGGAGGAAAATTCCACCGCTCCCTTATTTAGGCATGGTTCAAATTTTTACAAGATATTATTATTATTTATTGTGAAATTTTGCCGCCCCCTAAAAGTGCTGCCCAGGGCGGGCCGCCCCTGCCGCCCCCACTACGCTATGCCACTGGCTAATAATATTTCATAAACAAATGTGTAAAGTAATTATTTAATGCTGCACACTTTCCTCTTTTTAAATTTTTTTTTTTAGAAAATAAATTTGGTTTGGCTGGTGTTAAATGTCACTCTCAGAAAATATTTGTTTTGTACTGTATTACTAATTATTATAATCATTTCTTAGGTTGAAATAGTTTCATGGGAATGTCAGGAATGAATTCTTGAGTCAACCTCTCACCTGAAAATGACTTCATTTATGTCAGCGGTTCTCAAACTTCTTTAGAATTTCTTGCGTGGTGGTCCCTTTAAAAATTGTTCGATGGCTCGCGGACCCTTTTAAAAATTAAAAAATCAATATTATTTCAAGAAAATTGGGGGTGCCAAATACTTTGCACAAGGGTGCCACATACCCACTGCGCGGCACTGCATAGGTACAGGCTGCTGTGAATAAAACATTTTTTGACAAACAATTGTTTATTCAGAAAATATTACGTACATCTTAGTTATTAAATTTAAGTTAAAATTTTAATGGGATGGATGCATCTGCTTTGCCCTAACCATTTGCATTGAGCGGGCAATTTCAACACTTAAAAACACAAAAAATGTAAAATATGTTGTTTGTTGATTATCTGTATCCACCTTTAGCGCTCTTATTTGCTTCTAAAATATACGAAAACTGTTCGCGAGTGTTTTGATTCTACGAAAGAATCACTAATTTTTGATTATGATAAAAATAATAAGGGCTGGTTTGTGCCGAGCGATAACGGTGGGAAAACAATGCGGTTTACAGCGAATAACGGAACAGCGGATTAGTGGTTGGGTCTAGGTGGTGGGGGTAATGACGGAGCTCAGTCACTTACTTCCCCTCGGATGGTAAAGGCAGTGGCTACGTTCGCACCACACGGGGCGGGGCTTCAAATTGCCACCCTCCAATGTATCTGAATATGTTAACCTATTTAAATAGAAAATTAAAATGACGTATGGAGAAAAATTATGATACATTTTGCATATATTTATTTATATATAGAGAAACAGCAATATTTTTTCACATATAATTATTTATAAGCATCAACTAGACAAGAATATAGTATAGACGCACTGATAAGCCGTGTTCTGATTATTAGTTCAATATAGCCTAATTACGCTGCGAAAACCAAAACCGTTGTAGTGTAGCCTACAAGCGATAGGTGGGGATGAGCAAGAACGCTTTCAGATTGTTAACGAAACAAAATTATATATTGTGAATTAGTTGTTTATCTTCCTTGAAATTATTATCGGTGTAATGTTTCTGTTTATTTTTGTTATTGCTTCATAAATATCAACTGCCGTGTCTGATGCCGTCACAGAAGGACCATCTGAAAATGATTTTTGAAGCATTTGTGGATGAATATCAGAGAATTTGACTTTTTTCATTCATGAGTGATATTTTTCCGAACCCTGCTGCTTACACGTGAAGTGTTCTGAGCCTTTTGGCCAATAATGCCGCCCCCAATAATGTGCCGCTCGGGGCGGACCGCCCCCTCCGCCCGCTCCTAGCTACGCCACTGGGTGAAGGTTAATAATTATAAAAATATAAATAGTATAAATATGCAATCATTTCTCATGGTCCCACAGAAACCCTAGGGGACCATGGACCCCAGTTTGAGAACCGCTGATTTATATGTATTTATTTGATTAGTTTGGGATATTCTCCAATTAAATATTTCTACGTGTAGTACTCTCACGCAAGCCCATGCCAGGATGCCATAGTTAGGCGGTAGAGTAGATGAACTTCAGCTTATCACAAAACACTTCTAAATTGATAAAGGTGAACATAAACACCATAATCTTCTCACTTTACGAAAATGACTTTTTCAAAAAATAACCCAAACATGGTCACATTAACAAAGAAAATCCTACAATTTATTCATAACAACATTTATAGAAGATGGACATTTGCATGTGCAGATAGAAGCAGAACAATAAAAAAACAACACAAAATATGCATCTAAACTGACTTGTTTTTTCTCTGTTTCTCTTATAAATAGGACTTCACCTTATGAATATTTCTTATATTCACATTCAAAGCATTTATAAAGGAAAATTTCAGGCACTGGCATTCAAAAGCTTTTGGAAGACATCTGGCATATTTGATGGCCAAATGGCAGGCCCGGTCTTAGGTATTATGGGGCCCTAGGCGAAAGGGGGGTCCAGGGGCCCCCTGAGGGGGGCAGAGCCCCCCATGGAAGCTCTGTGAAATGCGTGAAAATTAGACCAAGGAGACGTTTTCTTGTAACGTTACAAGGTCATCACGTGATTTAAACATGCGAGAGGAGGGGCGGGCCGGGGGCCTGGCCGCCGTCCATCCGGGGCCCCCTGGACGCCGGGGCCCTAGGCGGTCGCCTACTTCGCCTATGCTTAAGGCCGGGCCTGCAAATGGACACATCTTTGGTTTAGAAGATTCTCAGTATCTGTGTGCTTTGAAAGTAGCTGGTAGTTCTTATACTTCTATGGCTGATCTGTGAGGGAGTGTATGAGCGTGTTTTTGTGTGCATCACATACAATTCAAAACTGCTTTGCAGCTGGATGCTGGCAGTTGCAAGTTCAAATACAAGGTGTTATTGCTCTCAAAGTTCAGATTTTCTATTAAATTTGGATGGAAACAACTATAAAAGAGATTTATTTGACACAACGGGGAATCATTTTCAACTTAAGTAACACCAACAACCAGAAATACACATAGTAATATATTTCTTGGCTTTACCTAGCTGTGATCTGCATTCTCATGAAAATTCCACATTACATGAAACATGATACAGTGATAAATTTAAGAGACATGGGTGGACACAAGCATTTAGAGTTTGTTTAAGTGAAGGGAAATCTGATAACAGATGAACCTCTGAGAATGTGAGAAGACTTTTTCTATTTATTTTTTTTATATACAGTATACACCGATCAGCCAAAAAAAAAAACAGGAGAAGTGAATAACATTAATTGTCTCGTTCCACTGGGACCTGTCAAGGGGTGTAATATATCAGGAAGCAATTGAATAGTCAGTTCTTAATGGTGATGTTTTGGAAACAGGAAAAATGGGCAAGCGCAAGGATCTGATCAACTCTGACAAGGGTCAAATTGTGATTACTAGACAATTAGGTCAGAGCACCTCCAAAACAGCAGGTCTTGTGGGGTGAGTAATAATATCAGACAGAAACTGTCAAAGGTGTGATTAAGGACCTTAAGAAAAATATGATTTATGAAATATGATTTATGAAATTTATCCCTGCCCCCTATGGGGGTAGACATCTGTCATAACTGATGATCTCTAAGCCCTTCCTCTTAGGGCAAAGGGTTTTGTAGACCAAACCCTTATCACGCCTTGTTATCGATTCTCACACCCAAGAGGTATACTTTCGTCTCCTCTATTGCCTATAGGGTCAGGGGATCAAGTTATTAATTGATCCTCTAAAAGGAATAATACTAGAAAATATAGAATTTCAGCTCTCAAATTGGATAACCAAAATTTAAAAAGCCCCTCTCAAACCATTTCAAAAACTCAACATATTGAATCAATTCGCCTTACCCAAGCTAATCTGCTCATTGACAAACACAAAAATGAACATCAAGCTCATCAGGAAAATAGAGAGAACCATCAGGAGCACCTCAAAAGCTTGGCTACACCTCCCACAAAGTGCCACTAATGGCATTTTTACTCATGTTCTAAAGATGGAGGATTAAGCATGATTAAATTAGAAGCCATTATTCTGAATTCTATTCGTAGGAACCTAGGCAAAATAAAAATGTCAGACGATCCTGTCCTAATCGAATCAGCACAACATTGGAACATTAACCTATAAATCAGAGAACTGTGGAAGAAACTAGGAGGGAAAACAGAAGACCTTATAGACAACTTATTGGCAAAAATATGCCAAAGGGATAACACTTTAGATATCCCCCCAAAAATAAAAGAATGCCATAGAGAGGAATTTAATAAATGGGTTAGCCTTCTAGGTCAAGGAATTGGAATAGATCTCTTTAAGAATGGCAGAATAAGTATGAACTGGGTTACTAATCATGAGGGCATTAAACAAGGGCACTACATAGCTGCAATTCAACTAAAAAGTAACACACTCCCAACCAAATAGGCCCTAACAAGAGGAAGAGAAGGAAATGTAAATTGCTGACAGTGCAAACATGAAAAAGAAACAGTATCCCATATTCTTGGTCAATGTCCATATATGCAGAAACAGAGGATCGCCAGACACCATAAAATCTGCAAATTATTCAGTGAAGAAGGAGAAACACAAGAGTGGATAACATTTTGGGAATCATCCTTTTATACAGACAAAGGAACCAACCTGTGACCAGACCTTATTCTATGGAAGAAGATCATTCTTGACATCACAATACGCTATGTATATGGCATGAAAGAAGCAAAACGAGCAAAGAAAGAAAAACAATCTAAAAATAAACAAATTGTCCCACAAATTTCAAATCTTCTTCAATGTAAATCAGTACAGACTATAGGCGTAGTTATACAGTTGGAACAACAAGGCTCTAAGCATAATAAGATTATCAGAATCAAGAGTGAAATCATTCTCAAAATTAATCAGTAGAAGCATTATACTCCATTGACATTCGAACAGCATTTTACAAATATTTGTTAATATACTTTACATTCGTTTACTGTATACAAAAAAAAAAAACACCAGAAACGGAATATCGATCAACAATTTACCATTAAAAAGATTAAACTGACAACATTAAAGACCAACAACAGAAACAGGATTTAAGTTATAAGCCAAACTCTCCACTATGTAGTCTTATACCTGCGTCATATTAGAAACCATATGGAACAAAGGAACATTCTTCCTTCTTAATAAGAAAAAAAAAATACCACAACATACAGGGGACTGGGCCAGGAATAGTACCACATCAAATGACAGTGAATTGAATCTCGTAATGATTACATCCCCCAAGCCATCCCAGGCCAGCGATAGTTGTCTTGGCTGTAAGGGGAGCATGCTATGTGTCACTTAGATGATAACTCGGACAAGATGGATGGGCAAGAAGGTCGACCTAAAGGGCATGGTTGATGATCAACTTTTAAACTCAGAATATGCCTGGTCACTGGCTCTTAACTAGCCAAATGCCTTGTTATCTAATTACTGACGCATGAATGGATGAATGAGATTCCCATTGTCCATACCTACTATCTAGCATATCCAAGCCAAGGGAACAGGCTTGGCAGAATCAGTGGTTAAAGAAGACCCTGTTAAGCTTGACTCTAGTCTGTCACTGTGAAGAGGCATGAGAGGCGTAGAATAAGTGGGAGGCCCCTGCTGCTCCGGGGACAGTGGCAGGTGGGGAGTTTGACTGGGGCAGTACAGCTGTCAAAATGTAACAGAGGTTTCCTAAGGTGAGTTCAGGGAGGTCAGAAACCTCCTGTGGAGAAGAATTGCAAAAGCTCGCTTGATCTTGATTTTCAGTATGAGTACAGTATCTGAAAGTGGGGCCTCATGATCCTTCTTGCATTTAGGATTTCAAGCAGGAGGTGTCAGAAATGTTACCACAGGGATAAGTGGCTTGTGGCAGCCAAGCATTCATAGCAACATCGCTTTTTAATCCGTCGATGTAAGCTCTTCCTATCATTGTGAGCGTTAGATTGTTCACCCACTAATAGGGAACGTGAGCTGGGTTTAGACTGTTGTGAGACAGGTTAGTTTTACCCTACTGATGATGGCCTCTAAATCAGAATCCCTCCTAAATGTGACGATACCCTAGTGCCGCAGAGCCTCAGTGGGCCATGGATAGCAGGAGGCCGCCCTCTCCCGTTGGGGGCAAACCGGCACGGAGGTCAGTTCAAGACGGTGCCAGGAAGAGGCCCGGATGGACAGCTGCTCCCTCTTTCTCTTTCGCACCGCATTTTCACGTTGAACCCGCTGCTAAATCATTCATAGACAACCTGATTCTGGATTGGGGTGTCATATGTATCAGAGAAGCTCCTTTGCTGCGATCTATTGAAAGTCAGCCCTCAAGCCAAGCTTTTGTCCCCTTCCCCACCCACATGCCCAGAAGGTAGTGCGGGAACTTTGCACACGCAACCTGGGTACATGACCAGACGTCCGTTTGCCTCTGGCCCAGGGCTGTGAAGACTCTGAACTCTGATTTAAAGGCAGTAGTGAGGC
This sequence comes from Erpetoichthys calabaricus, assembly GCF_900747795.2. Taxonomy (NCBI): domain Eukaryota; kingdom Metazoa; phylum Chordata; class Cladistia; order Polypteriformes; family Polypteridae; genus Erpetoichthys; species Erpetoichthys calabaricus. The sequence goes on along the minus strand of NC_041396.2, from coordinate 233,938,875 downwards.
TTAATAGTCAAAAAGGCAGAGGGTCATCCAAAAAATTAGACAATGGTCAGGGTCATAGGATGGGTACATGACCAGATGTCTGTTTGCCTCTGGCCCAGGACTGTGAAGATCCTGAACTCTAATTTAAAAGTGGTGGTGGGGCTTAATAGTCAAAAAGACAGAGGGTCATGTAACTTTATAGAGGCAGGAGTGGTATGGGGCCCATTGGAGTAGCAAAGGTCATGTAGCCGTGGAGGGCAATTGGTCATGCCAGCTGGGAGGCAGATGGTCGTGTAGCTGAGGAGAGCAGAGGGTCATGTAGTTTGCAACAGGGGCTGGAAAAAATTCTAAATCCCCTCAGGTACAGAGGGTCAAGCATGCTCAGAGACAGAAGGTCATGTATTATGTGAGGCAGATGTAAACCTGCTTTTGCCCACCTATCCTGGCTACATGAGCCTCTTCCTTTGACTTCACATTTCCCACTCTCGGGTCGGCAAAAGTAGGTTTACAGTTGTTTGGAAAATGGCCTGCCTGTTATGATTATTCCAGAAAACTCACAACTGTAAACCTGCTTCTGCACACCCATGTATAACGGGATCATATTTGCAATTTTCTAGTCTGCCATAATCATCCCAGCGCACAATGACTTCCTAAACATGTGGGTCAAGGTTCACATATATATTTACTTGCTAACTTCCTTAAGAAGTCAAGGATAAACAGTTTTATTATCTGTCCCTTTTGATTTGTTTGAGTTCAGCTTATTTTATCTATTTAATCTGTTCCAGTTTGTCAAGCTTCATTTATTTTAAAAAAGAAATAACCTCAATTATGTGTAGGTTTAATGACTGTAAGTTGCATAATTACAAAGGATATGAGAAACTCTAGCTTATTAGGTTATCCAATATAAGATTTCAAGATGCCTTTCTTCTTCCCAGCAAGCATTCCACTGAGGATTTCACTTTGAATAAACATTTTATTTGATTTGGCAATAGAAAAAACTTATTTAAAGAATGTGAATTGCAACATCCATCCATTCATCAATTCCATTTAAATTATAAATGCACTTCATCTTGAGCAGGGTCTCAACAGCCTATCCCAGCTAGCACAGAGCACGAGGCAGGGACAATCTTTGGAAAGGGTGGCAGGCTGAACGTACACAAACATACACAAGTGCCACTTTAGCCATGGCAGTTCATCTAACCTGCATGTCCTGCATGCTAGCACAGGGAGAACATGTAAAACTTCATGTAAGGATGACCTGAGATGAGAACTGTGAGGGAGCAGCACTACTACTGCACCACCATACCATCCTCTGAAACATACCTTTTAAATTTATGGTTCAACAACATTTCCTGGTCTTACCTTACACTGAACATGCATTTAGTTGTAATGTTCCTGCTTTTGATGTAATGGAAAATGTGAAGTATCTGAATAGCATCACTCAGTTCTGACTGAACACCAACAATCATTTCAATAAAAAAGAGGCAATAATGCCAACATTACATTACACTGATTTCATATTAGTTATTCAACCAAAATGAAGCAAAATGCTACTAAACATAAAGATAAAATTTGAACAGACAATTCACATGCATAACAGGTTCATAAAAACAAACAATTATTTAGTGATGTAAAATGTCTTTATAACGTGTGCCTCAACAAAATGAAAGGGTCTTAGCTAACATTAAAAATTCAAGATACTAGTCTTCTTATTTTAACATTTATTTATGAAAATTAAACAGCAAAAATTTACAAAGACACAGCCAAACAACGATTTATCTGTTAATCAAATTTTTAACAAAACTCATAGAATCTGCATTTTTTTGCACAAAGGCTTAAAATGTATTTTCACATAATCAGACATGGATTTGATTTAATTGTTAATCAAAGTATTTTATGTACAATTAAACATAAAGGTAAACAATATTATAGCTAATCAAGATTTGGAATATAAATGTATTAATGATGAATCTTTCTTAAATAGTTTGCAAGTCATAAAAATTTTAAAAGCTTTTCTAAACCAAGGGTAAAAAAAGCCATAAATGAGTGGATTGAATGAAGAGTTAAACAAAGCTGTCCATTCTAATGCATATAATAGTCCCACGGAAAAAGTAACAAAACTTGCGGCAAAATAAAAAAGGTAATAAGGCGTCCAACATGCCAAGAACACTAAAATCAGAGTGCCTACAGTTTTCATAGCTTTATATTGCCTTTTAAATGATAATTTATCTGCCTTCTGTTTTGAGGACAAATTATTTTGTTCTCCAAAATTAATTTTGTTTGTGTGTATTTTTGCAACAAATAAAATTTTAGAATACAGGCCAATCATAACAGAGAAGGGGAGGATAAATGTTAATACATAATCAATAAATAGGACAATAAAATATTTTAATATGCCACAGTAGCCTGTACAATTATAAACAAATGAGAAATAAAAAAGTAAAAAATAAGATGCTGTGGAGAACACCCAGTTTATTATAACAAATATCCAACCTACTTTTAACGTAACCTTTATGGAATAAAGCAAAGGAAAACAAATAGCATAATAACGATCAACTGCAAGAAACAAAAGATGAAGTTCAGAAACATCTGTCAGGATTGTAGTAATAATACCTTCAGATAAACAGAACATACTGTCAGAGTACCAACACTTTTCCACTGTTTTTATTGCTTCAAATGGCATGATGAATATTCCAATCATGAAGTCTGACACAGCCATGGAAGCAATTAGAAGGTTTGTTACTGAATGAAGCTGCTTGAAATGACAGATGGAGACAAACAGACACAAATTGCCAAACACTGCCATAAACACGGCTATAGCAAAGATAAAATAAAATGCTGTATTAATGACGACTGAACTGTAGATTTTGCCACAGGTCACATTTTGTAATGGTGGACAAACTATTGCAGCAACCTGGTAGAAGTCCATTATCTAGCATAGCAGCATTAACTGAAATAATAAATTGTCACTTGAACAATATCTTTTATAAACCAGTGAAGTGTCTTGTTTTTAGAAGAGTGTTCTTTAGACAATTTATTCTTGACACCTTTAATATATGCTCCATGGGATAATTAAGGCAATGATATTTGTTTTCATGCACCTCTGCTACATTTGAAAAAATACATACACAATAAATTCTCAGGAGAAAATTTGGTTAGGGAAACAACATAAATATATTATTTTGATATTGTTTTGCTCTTTTATTGATTGGACCAGAAATGTGCTGAATCACAATATGCATAAACTTGTATAAATCTAATTTCAATCATAAATTAAAAAAATGCTAAAAATGAGTACAGAAACATTATGAAAATATTAAATAATTAGCATTTAAAAGCCTGAATATTTTAAAACATAGCATGCATTTTCTTAACAACTATTTTCCTTTAGAGGATCATTAGGAGCCAACACATATTCTGGCAGGAAAAGGTCTGGTTCTGTAAGGAAAATGGACAGATTTGATCATTCAGTGGAGGACTGGGCCATGTTTGTTGAAAGACTTGATCAGTACTGGCTTGGAGAAAAAGATTAATGACGAAATTAAAGTTACTATCTTACTTAACTTAATGGGAGGGAAAACCTACAACTTGCTTCGTAGTTTAGTGGCACCAGAGAAACCAGCCAAGAAAAAGTTCAACGAAATTGTGAAAGTGTTGCAGAATCACTTGAATCCTTACCCACTTGTGATTGAAAAGCATTTTCGCTTTCATAAATGTAACTAAACAAAGACAGAAACACTGTGAATTTGGAGAAAACTTGTCAGATCCTTTAAAGGACAGACTTGTTTGTGGATTGCATAATGAATATATACAAAAATGACCCTTGACTGAGTATACATTTACCCTGCCCCGTGCTGTAGACATTGCAGCGTCAATGGTGATGGCCACTAAAAATACTCTTGTGTTGCAGTAGAAGATTATGACACAGTGTTTTGGAGTTACTTCAGCACCAGTTAAATGGCAGAAGACCTCAGAGCAAGTCTTACAGGGCATTCCTGGCACTCAGTGCTACCTTGATGACATTCTTATCACAGGGGCTGATATCAGGGAGCATCTTGAGAAACTAGGAAAAGTCCTGAACAGATTAACAGACTTTGGGTTGAGAGCTAACAAAAATAATTGTGAGTTTTTCAAGACCTCCAATGGGTATTGTGGAAAGCAAATTGACAAAGAATGCTTACATAAATGCAAAGACAAAACAGAAGCAGTCCTGAGATCACCAAAACCCAAAAAAATAACTCAATTGCAGTAATTTTCAGAACTGGTGAATTATTACCAAATGTTTTGACTGTATTGCACCCTCTAAACAGCAGGTTCCACAGTGAAAGGGCACAGTGCTGTGCCAAAGACTGCAAGTGTGTATACAATGAGGCAAAATCTCTTGTCACATCAGACAATATGCTAACTCATTATGACCCCAGCTTCCTTGATAAGATGTTCCTTATTGTTGTAGATGTCCACTCTAAGTGGTTAAAGGTTATCTGTTCCACTAAAGCAACTTCCATAAAGGCTGTGGAACTCCTATGTAACTTGTTCTCTCGTACAGGAGCACCAGAACAAATAGTAAGTGATAATGGTAGCCAGTTCTAATCTGAAGAGTTTAAAACCTTCCTCAAGATAAGTGGAATACAACACATTATAATAGCACCCTATTGCCCTGCAATGAACGGTTTTGTTGAGCATTTCGTGCAGTCCTTCAAATAATCAACTAAGGCAATGTCATCTGAAGGAATATCACAACAGCAAAAAGTTTTTACTGACTTATCGTAACAGCAACCATTCCACCACAGGACAAACTGCTTCAATGGCTTTTCTTGGCCAGGTCCTGAGGTCCTGCCCGGACTTGATAAAACCTGACCTATGCAAGCATGTACAACAAACCCAGGCCAAATGGACTCAGAGTCAAAGTCAAAAACCCTGCGCATCTTCCGTGTGGGCCAGAAGGTTTTGGCTCGCAACTATTGCAACAATAGCCAGTCTTGACAAAAAGCGGTCACTGCCTCACAGACAGGACCATTGACTTTTGCTGTGGAGATTGGGAACGATCTTGTCTGGCATTGACATACAGATCAATTCCTAGACACTGCTCCTTCTGACAACCACCAACAGGAAGAACTTGCACAGCCAACTTCATCTTAGGACATGGCTATACAAGAATGTAATGGTCAGGAGTCCACCACCAACACAGACAACCAGGAGACAACGTACCTGGAAAGACAGGTTTCAGTTGGTAGTTCCAGCCCAAAAAGCAATAAATTTTACCATGACAGATTTAGGAAATCTCCTAAAATATATGAGTGTTTAATTTTATATGTTGTTATGATTCAAATATTTGTTGAGGATATACTTTTTTTTATATAGCCTCACTGCTGCATGGGAGGAGTTGTCCTTCCATCACTACCCTGTGGAAAGGATACTTACCTGTGGCATGCTGGTATGGTATGCTATGTGCTCCGTGGCTGACAAGAAGGCTCTTCAGGGAGTCATCAAATCAGCACAAAACATTACCAACACACAGCTACCTTCACTAGAGGATATATACAGAACTTGAAGTTTACAAAGAGCCAAAAAAATCATTAGGGATCTGTCTCAACCAGGCAATCACATTTTTACTCTGCTTTGTACTTTGATTAAGACGGAAACTTCCAGACTACTAAAAAGCTTCTACCACGAGTGCTATTACAGAACTTATTAGAGAACTAAACTTTGTTAAACACCTGTTTACTGCGTCAAAGTGCTTTTGATCGTATGTGTTTCACTGTCACTCATGGCATCAACAGGACAAAAGTGCAACATCTCATGGCAATCACTGTAAAAGGGAACACTCCACTATTTACTATTTATATTTTTCCACTTTCATTGTTTTAATGGTTTTATTTTTTCATTTTAATGCATGTGTGTAGTTTCAATGCAGAGCATGTGTTGAATCTTTTGAAGATTCTGTTTGTATTATATTATATGTACTATTCAGGGGGCACAGTAAAATTTTGTTGTACATTTATGCAATGACAATAAAATGCATTCTGTATTGTGTTAATGGATCTTCTTTTTGTTGGGTACATATACTATTAGCTGTGAAGTGTGCGTATGCGCATTGATAAAAGTTCTCTCATGAAAAAAAAAAAAGCAAGTAAGAGAGACTAGTTGTGCAATAAAGCGGTGAAAGGAGCTTACCCTGCAGTGTCTCTTTATTCTATCTAAGGAAGAATATTGTAAGACACAACACTGCACATACTCATATATTAAAACGTTTTTGCTAGAGTCTTCTTGTTTTCTGTGCTGTGTGGTCATTAATGTGCTGTATTCTTCTAAAAATGGACTGACAGTACAAGTGTCCCCGCAACACCGTACACAGTTTTGGCTTCAAGTCAAGTAAGTTACTGTAATATTTTATAGTGTTAGAAATTATTCATTTTTTTCTTAAATACTCACCTATTTAATCTTTAACTGCGTATTATTTTAAATGATTTAAACAGGAAAGTCATACAGTAGCTGCATTTTAATAGCTTGTTAAAGGAGTGCTTGCAACTTGTTATACTTTGAAAGAGTGTGACCCATTTTATACTGGAAAAGCAGATGCAAGAAACTGAAGGATCATATTTGCTGCTTAATTTGATAAAAAAAAATGTAATCTCACATGTATTGCAGCGCTGATATTCTTTGAGTACACTGTGTGCTTTTCTTGAGGTTAGAAGTTAGCTAAGCCTCTTGGCAGGAATACTGGCTTAGAATCTTTATTTCTGAAAGAAAATTATTTGCTTAAGAATTAACAAATTTCTAGACAATTACTGTAGATTCATCAGACTGGTGCACTTATCTTTATGTGTTTTGCCTTGAAATGTCATGGTATGCCAAGTGCTCATCTGGTATTTGGTATACAGCCAGTCATTGCATTCAACGACTGTGAGATGGTCTTCCAATAAACTTTCAGTTCTCTTTCCCCATCAGTCTCCACACCAGCCTCTTATATGTGTGTCCACAGTGTCCTTTAATGTGCTGAGAGTGTGCTCCAGTTCTAGGGTCGGCAATCTAACATTGTAGCTTAAAGTGAAATGTCTGTAGCCAAGGTTGAAGGTCACTTATTACAGATCATCCAGACCTTTCACATGGTGATCAATGAGTGACACGAGGTGCCTTCTTGGTTTCCTTTGACCAATTTTAAAACTGGTTTTCCTGCCTTTTCCACATGGTGCCTCCAAATTGCCAAACAACTTCTTTATTCTTTCCATGTATCTGTAGTTCATCCTCTACCAAACTGTAAGTGCAGTACAAAATCCAATAACAAAGAATACCTAATCAATATATTACTTTATACACTTATTATTAATACTTAAAGATTACACAGTGCCTTTTACTGAACATGGTCACAGTTTTTGAAAACTATACTAATACAGTATTTTACAGAAAGATAAAAACATAATAATCATATTTATTAATATTACTGATTAAAATTTCAGTGACTTGAAGAAAGAAAAATTTCCTGCAATGTATTTGAAAAGTGGACAGAACAAAATATAAACTGCCCTTGATTGTGGTTCTGAAAATTTTTCATACTTTTGGAGCTATGACCAGCCATATAAGTTTACTTTTGACAGAAAGATGGTGCCGTCTGTCTCTGTGTTTTGAGGTGTTGTGCTTGTGTGTTTGTTCATTCCATCATCATTGCTGCTTTATGATCGCCAATGTCTCCTTAACATAAGATCCTCTGTATATTCTCCTGTATATTTGCAACTTCAAAGATCTACAATAACTTTCATTCAAGGGATGTAGCTGAAAGTTCTTTTCCAAAAAAGTAGTTACATACAAAAGAAAAACAAAATAAATTTAGATAAGAGTAATAATGAATAAATAGCATACAAAAGAAACAGAAATATTGCACACTTACATAAGAAAGGTATATAATTAAGAGAATCTTTCAAATATAATTATTATTATGAATATTCTGATGATAAGGTCAGATGACCAGGATGGACAGAAAAACAACTAAAAAAATTCCTGTAATGCTGGAGATAAAAACCACAAAATCTGCAGGCGTTCCAAGGCTAAAGATGCCCAGCCCCCATTTGGCATTCTGCCTAACATAAATGTTGTTATATAGTTCTTTGTTGTATTTTTTTAGGCTTTATATTAGGGGATCTGATGCAGTGGGTATTGTGATAAGTTGGGGTATCCACTTTCACTCAGATATCACAGGCGGCTGCACAGAACTTTGATCAGTAGGTCATGCCGCAGAAGAACCAGAAAAGAAACCAGAGAAGAGTAAAGATTAATAATGATTGCAGATTCACTAACGACAATAATAATTCTGTACATATCTTTGTTATTAAGAGGTGAACTAAACTGAAGCAGCAAAACAAGTACAATTAAAAAAGTGAGTTGTGTGGCTTTTATTTAGCAAAGAAATCTACCAATGAGGTAAGCAAAAGTTAGAGAAGATTTCTGAAAGTAAGCTAAATAATCATAAATACAAGTTTTTTGATATCGCAATAATTCTTACAATAAGATTTAATGTCATCATATAAATATTTTTCACTTGCTTAGATTTAATTTTTTGCAGTATAAAAATGTAAGAATATAGTGGAACAGGCACTCCATGATAATGAAAGGAGCAAGATTATTTAAGTCTTTGTAAACCATTAGCAGTATTTTAAAGTTTATTCTAAAGGACGCAAGTAATCAATGTAATGATGCTAAAACTGGTGATATGTACTCAGAGCTTCTTTATCTGGCTAGGGTGTTTGCTGCTGCATTTTGGACTAACTGTTAGCAATTGATGCATTTCTTGAATAGAACAGTTAGGCGTGCATTACAGACTAAAAACCAAAAAGTGAATTAATTTCTTAGTTTCCTGCAGTGTTATGAGAGGTCTAGCATTTTCAATAATATTTTAATGGAAAAATGCAGTTCTAGTAATTTGGTTAAGATGCGATTTAAAGTTTAGGTCTGGGTCCAAGATAATACTTACATTCTTTACTTCTGCCTTGACTTTTAATGCTAAAGGGTCAAGTTTATTTCTTATACCATCACTCTTTCCATTTTTATTAACTACTAAGATTTCCATTTCTTCCTTATTTAGGTTAAGGAAATTACTACTCATCCATTCCAAAATATAAGACAGACATTGGATCAGAGAGTCTAGAGAGACAGGGTCATCTGTTGCTGTAGATAAATAAAGCTGCATGTCATCTGTATATATGTGGTAGTCACCTTGTGTTCTGAAATAATTCGGCCTAATGGGAGCATATAGATTGAAAATAACAGCAGGCCCAGAACAGATCCTCGTGTATGCCATATGCAATATTGTGGATCCCTGAACTACAATCACCACAACTAACAAAGAATTTCTACAGTTAAATAAGACTTAAAACAATTTAAGGTAGTGCCAAAGAGGACTACCCATTGGGTAAGATGATTTATACAAATACTGTGGTCTATGGTTTTACATGCTGCACTTAGATCTAAGAGAACAAGAACAGATACGTGACCTCTGTCTGCATTAACCTGCAAGTCATTTAATACTATAATCAGTGCAGTTTCTCTACTATAATTTGTTCTAAAAATCTGATTGAAACTTTTCAAGAATAGAGCAGTTATTTAAATAGTCATTTAATTGATGAAAAACTGATTGTTCTAGAATTTAATTTAATAAAGGCAGTTTAGAAATTGGTCTAACATTGTCAAGTACAGAAGAGTCAGGATTATTTTTTTGAGCAGGTGCTTAACTGCTGCAATTTTTAGACAGTCAGGGAAGACCCCTGTATCTAATGACGAGTTCACTATGTCAAGTACACTATCGATTAGCACACTCTGAAATTTTGAGAAAAATCCTTTTTTAACTGAGTGAAGGACACAAGTGGACGGTTTAAGTTGAGAAATTATTTTTCTATGGAGTTCATGTAAACCTGTTTCAGTGAATTTATTTAGTTCTCTAAAAAAAGAGTATGTTGAGATCCAGTATGATCCATTTTGGATGGATGTATTTTGTTACTTCTAGTATCCTTTATTTTGTTTTTAAAATATAGAAAAAGCCTCACAGGTTTTGCAAAAGGTATTCAGGGGACACTTCACTGGCTGAACTGGGTTTAGAGGATGAACAATAGTCCATCCATCCATTTTCCAACCTGCTGAATCCAAACACAGGGTCACGGGGGTCTGCTGGAGCCAATCCCAGCCAACACAGGGCTGGAACCAATCCTGGGCAGGGTGCCAACCCACCGCAGGACACACACAAACACACACCAAGCACACACTAGGGCCAATTTAGAATCGCCAATCCACCTAACCAGCATGTCTTTGGACTGTGGGAGGAAACCGGAGCACCTGGAGGAAACCCATGCTGACACGGGGAGAACATGCAAACTCCACGCAGGGAGGACCCGGGAAGTGAACCCGGGTCTCCTAACTGCAAGGCAGCAGCACTACCACTGCGCCACCGTGCCGCCCAACAATAGTTAAAAATAATAATATTAATAATATAATATATAATAATTTTAGAAAAATCAGACTCAAAATCTCAAAGTGGACTACTTTATTGTACTCAGCTATATGTGCCCATAATACATCAGAGTATTGTTAACTCATGTTTTCTCCATTTATGCTCAGCCCCATTTCATTTTCCTTTCATCATTTTAAACACTTCAAACATGTATCTTCTTAATATAAATTGCTTAAACTGAAATGGTTCAGCTCTGTAATCTTTTCTCATAAATCATCCTCAGTAAACCTGAAATCAGCGTAATCTTTCTCTGGATTTTTTTAGTGCTTTGTGACCAGTAGGGGGTGTTGCTGCACTCCAGACCTAAGACACAACCACCACAACACAAGTACCTGTACAATAAAAGGTTTATTTTTACAAATACATTACAAAAAGGCCTCTTTACATAAACACAATTGCAATTTCAAAGAAATACAATTCCTTGCCTTCTCTTTTCCTCTCTCCTTCCACTCCTCCAGGCTAGCTTTGTTCTTCTTCCATCTGATTCCAACTCACCTGGATAAGGTTGATCAGCTTCTTTTATGTTGGACCAGGAAGTACTGTCAGTGCTAAGGCATAGCCCGATGAGAGCACTTCCATGAAAAACAGAAGTCCTAAAAAGTAGGGATGATGGATCCCTGCAGCACCCCCTGGCAGCAGCCACAGAACCTAAATAGTGGGCCTTGTGGGTGTCTGCACAGGTGGTGTTGCTGAGGGAGGCTAAAACCTAGCTTGTCTGGGGGCATGTAATCCAGCCAGGTTGTCTCATCCTGTCCTTCCACTATACTGCGCTCCTGTCTGAGTCAGGAATCACCCATCATCCCAGTGAGAGTGCCACTCCATCTCTTAGGGCACTTACAATTGCTATGTCTTTTTTGTAGCCTGGAGACCAAAACTGTACACAGTACTCCAGAATAGGCCTTGCCAGTGAGATAATAAAGTTTGAGCATAACCTCCTTGGACTTGTACTCTACACATCATGCTGCATAACTTAGACTCCTTAATAGCTTCTTAGCACTGTCTAAAAGTTGATAGTTGTAAGTCCACTGCGACTCCTAAATTCTTCCCATAAGCAGTATTTTCATTTTTCAGACATGTATTTTTGTATTCAATTTTACTTACTACATGTAATACTTTACATTTATTTTAATACATTTCAGCTTCTGTAAATCTGCCCAAGCCGTCCAAGCCCCTCTATAATGATTCAACAAATTCTAGTTTATTCTGGTATTATCTGCCAATACATCTAGTTTTGTTTCATCTGTAAACTTAACCAGTGTGATGCATGTTCGTTGGAGGACCTACTCACAGACTCAGTTGAGGTACGTAGTAAACCTCAGAGATAAGAGAGGGCGCTGCTGTTAACTCTGTCTTCTTCTTCTTTCCCCACAGCAGATGGTCATTCCAGAAGGAAGCACCAGACAGAGTTCCGTTAGAAATGACTGCATTCTAGATACCTTGTTTGTTATTTTCTTCATTCGGGATACACTCCATACAGTGTTATTTCTTTTTCTTTACTTTCTGTTTGTCCAATAAAATGGATGGCACCCCAAACTTTCTTGTATCATCCAGAGCACCTGTCATTCCAACACCTGTCCTTTCCCAATTATTTATATAAATTAAAATAGCAGTGGCCCTAGCACTAACCCCTGAGGAACACCACTCTGAACATCAGCCAATACCAATAGAGTTCCTTGCACCATTACCCTCTCCATCCTGTGTCTGAGCCAGTTTTGCCTCCATGTAAAAAATACACCTTGAACTCCCACTTCGTTTAATTTAATGCCCAACCTCCCATGTGGCATTTTAGAAAATGCTTTATGAAATTAAAGATAAGTAATATCATAAGCTACACTTTGATCTTAAACTTTTGTTGCTTCCTCATAGAATTCCAACATGTTGGTAAAACACAACCTCCCTCATCCAAACCCATGATGACTGTTCAGTAAAATCATGTGTTGCTCAACCTTTTACTTAATAATTCCTTCCATGAATTTTCCTGTGATGCACATTAAGCTTACTGTCCTATAGTTGCTTGAATCTGCCTGGTCACCCTTTTTATACTGTATAATGAGATCATATTTGCTATTTTTTTAGTCAGTCCACAGTGACTTCCTAAAAATGTGTGTTAAGATTCATATATGTAAGAAGTCGAGGATAAATATTATCCCGGGCCTGGTGATTTGTTTGAGTTCAGCCTATTTAATCTATTTAATCTGTTCTGATTTGTCAAGCTTCATTTATTTTAAAAAGAAATTACATCAGATATGTCTATGTATAATGACTGTATGTTGCATAATTACAAAGAATATGAGTAACTCTATCTTATTAGGTTATCCACTATAAGACTTCAACATTCCATTCAGCAAAATAGGAATTTCAGTCCACCTTAAAGATTGAATGCTACTACATAAACTTTAAATAGCTTTGAATACACATTTTATTTATTTTGGTAAAACAAAAATCTATTTAGTAAATGCCAGTTGCAACATCCATCCATCCATCCATCCATCCATTCCATTTAAATTATAAATTCACTTCTTCCAAAGTTGGGTCACAAGAGCCTATCCCAGCAAGCACAGGGCACAGGGCACAAGGCAGGAACAATCCCTGGAAAGGATGGCAGGCAAACACACAAACATACACAAGTGTCACTTTAGCCATGGCAATTCACCTAGCCTGCATGTCCTACATGCTAAAACACGGAGAACAAGTAAACTCCATGTAAGAAGGACCTGAGATAAGAACTGTGAGGGAGCAGCACTACCACTGCACCACCATGCCACCCACTGAAACATACCTTTTAAACTTATGGTTCAACTAAATTTCCTTACTTTACTCTGAACATGCAGGTGGGTGTAAAGTTCCAGCTCTTGATGTAATGGAAAAATGTGAAACACTTGAATAACATTACTGTACTCAGTTCTGACTGCACACCGATAATCATTTCAATAAAAAAGATGCAATAATGCCAACATGACATTATGCTGAATTGATATTGCTTATTCAAGCAAAATCAGTCAAAATTCTATTAAATATAAAGCTAAAATTTGAATAGGCAGATCACATGCATAACAGGTCTGTAAAAATAAACAATTTTTTAGTGTATTACATGCAACATACCTTTTAAATGTGTGCCTCAACAAAATGGAACGGTCTTAGCTAACATTAAACATGCAAGATGCTAGTCTACTTATTTTAACATTTATTTATAAAAGTTAAACATCAGAGGAAACTTACAAAGACACAACCACTGAACGATTAATCTGTTAATCAAAATTTTAAACAAAATTCATAGAATCTGCATTTTTCTGCACAAAGGCTAAAAATGCATTTTCACATAGTTAGAATTTACTTTCATTTCATTGTTAATCAAAGGGTTTTATGTATAAGTAAAATATACTAGTACAGGCAAACAATATTATAGCTAATCAAGATTCGGAATATAAATTTATTAACGAGGAATCTTTCTTAAATATTTTGCATGCCATAAAAATTTTAAAAGCTTTTCTAAACCAAGGGTAAAAAAAGCCATAAATGAGTGGATTGAATGAAGAGTTAAACAAAGCTGTCCATTGTACTACATACAATATTCCCCGGGAAAAAACAACAAAACTTGAGGCAAAATGAAACAGGTAATAAGGTGTCCAACATACCAAGAATACTAAAATCACAATGCCTACAGTTTTCATAGCTTTATATTGCCTTTTAAATGATGATTTATCTGCCTTCTGTTTTGAGGACAAATGATTTTGTTCTCCAAAATTAATTTTGCTTGTGTGCATTTTTGCAACAAATAAAATTTTAGTATACAGGCCGATCATAACTGAGAAGGGGAGGATAAATGATAATAGATAATCAATAAATAGGATAATAAAATTATACAAAATGGCACAGTAGCCTGTACAATTGTTTTTATGGTCAACTAAGAAATAAATAAGTAATAAAACATATGCTGTAGAGTACACCCAGCTGATTACAACAAATGTCCAACCAACTTTTAACGTAACCTTCATGGAATAAAGCAAAGGAAAACAAATAGCACAATAACGATCAACTGCAAGAAACAAAAGATGAACTTCAGAAACAGAAGTTAGGATTGCAGAAATAATAATTTCAAATAAACAGAGCATACTGTCAGAGAACCAACACTTTTCCACTGTTTTTATTGCTCCAATTGGCATGGTAAATAATCCAATCATGAAGTCTGACAGAGCCATGGAAGCAATAAGAAGGTTTGTTACTGAATGAAGCTGCTTGAAATGACAGATGGAAATGATCAATAGCAAATTGCCAAACACTGCCATAAACACGGCTATAGCAAAGATAAAATAAAGTGCTACATTAAGAACGACTGAACTGTAAATTTTGCCACAGGTTGCATTTCGGAATGATGGACAAACACTTGCAGCAACCGTGTATATGTCCATTATCTAGCATAGCTGCAATAACTGATATAATACATTGTTACTTGAATGATATCTTTTATAAACTAGTCAAGTCTCTTGTTATTAGTAGAGTATTCTTTAGACAATTTATTCTTGACACCTTTAATATATGCTCCATGGGATAATTAACACAATGATGTTTGTTTTCTTGCACTTTTGCTACATTTGAAAAAATGCATCCACAACAAATTCACAGAAGAATGTTTGGATAAGGAAACAACATAAACATGATGTTTTACTCTTTTATCGACTAGACCATAAATGTATTGAAGCTAAAATATACATAAACTTATATGAATGTTATTTCAGTCATAAATAAAAATAATGCTAAAAATGAATATAGAAACATATGAAAATATTAAATAATTGAAAGTTATGTAGAGCCATGCTACCTTCTGCCTTCGGTCTTTATAGGGTTTCCCTTTGGAATGCGTAGATGTTTTGAATTACAAATAAATGAGGTTATGATTGAATCTAACTTCTTAAAAAATGATTTGTTAGTGTATATGGGGAAATAGAAAAAGAATCTTAGGAAGGATATTCATTCTTGACAATGTTAATTCTTCCAGCTAAAGTGTGATGGAGGGTAGAAAATCTATGCAAGTCTTGTTTAAGTTTTTCCATGCAGACAGCAAAATTTTGTTCATAAAGAGCTTTATGTTTACTTGTGATGTTTACCTCTAGGTATTTAAACTGATCTGCGATTATAAAAGGGAAGGTGTTCAATCTAATATTGTGTGCTAGTGAGTTCACTGGTGTATTATTGTGATATTTCCCTCTACTTACCCTTTACCTAGGGGTAAGTGTATTCATCAGGTTCATTACCAGGTTGGTCTACTGTCGCACCTTAAGATTAACACACGCATTCATAGATATATGCATACACACAGAAACTCAACAGTGCCCTATGAATGACACACACATAGCTGGTTAATCTCTAGCACTTTAAACCACACAAGTGCCTTATGAATAACGCAACTTTTCATTCTTCTGGCACTTCAAGAGACATACTTTTTGTTGGCATGAACAACGTACAATGTTTTAAATATATCTCAGACGTAAATATTACTTTACTCTCTAGGAATATATTCAAACATTCAAAGGCTCAACATCCTTGGCTATAGGCCATTTATCAACCAAGAATGCCTTGTTTTACGTACTGTTCTCTACTATCGGGTGGAGTTCACACCCTCAGCCCTTAATAAACCTGTGTACGGCAAACCTCCAGGTGCTCAAGGAAATCTACTTTATTACTTCAGTCACTTTAGATATGAAGACCAAGCATAGACAGTTAAAAGCACAGTGGTATTTATTACATGAATAATAATACCAAATAGAACAAAGAATAATAGAAAATAGCATTGATAGTAAAGTCTCTATATATATTGTGATGGATGGCTGGCTGCTCGTCCCGGCTGACACCCCCAAGATGCTAGATGGCATGTTCCCTGCAGCCTAGAGGTGCCCCAGATTCCCGCAGGGCATCATGGAAGATGGAGTTTGGCTTCACAACCCAGCTGGGTACCGTGGGTGCCACCATGTGACGTTGCAGGTAAACGAGGGGATTTTTGTTTCCCATATAGCCTGGAAGTACTCTCAAGTCACGGGAATGGAAGAACAAGTACTTCTGGGCTGAAGAAAAATACAAGTCTCCATCTGACCCAGAAGTACTAATGAATCACATAGACAGAAGGACAGGAGCACTTCCGGGTCAAGGACTATATAAAGGACTGGTAGAGACCCAGCAAGCTGAGCCGGAGTTGGGAAGGAGTGTGACAGAGCTGCTGGGAGGAGAGGAAATAATTGTATTGACTATTGTGTTTATTGATTGTGTATATGGTGGTGGAGGTGCTTTGGGACACTTTAAGGAAGAAAATTAAAATACTTCTGCGTGCTTTTAAACCTGTGTCTGCATCTGTCTGTTGGGTTTCATGGGGCAACATCGCCCTCAAGTGTCCGTTTATTGATAATATATAGGCTTAAAAAAAAAAAAAAGCTTATAAAAAATGAAGATGTCAAGGATAAATGTCACAGGGCGGCATTGATCTAGCACTCAAAGTTGTCCATGAGATGCTTTGCTGACGATCAGATAGAAATGCCTGCACGTTGCTGGCACCCTCTTCTGACATCGCTCTCACCCTCCTCTGATGTTGCTCTGTTCCATTCCTTTAGTCCATCATATTTATTTTAAAATGCTAGGGCAGTTTCGCAAGATGTGATTTCTACATTTACCTGATTGGCTGGCTGTTAATATGATGAATGAATTTGTTCATACTCTGTTTTTCCAAACAATAGAGTTTTTATGTTTTAAAAATCTCCTGTCTCAAGCTGTAGACCAGTTTAATTCTGGTGCCCTTCCATTCACAGGTGATAAAATCATCAATACAGCTTGAGGCATCTCCTGAATTCCAGCTCAGATCAAATAAATGGTACTGTGATTCAGTACTATCCATGCAAGTGACCTGTATTTAAGTTGTTTTGTCTTGAGCAAAATATAATAAAAATATAGACCAAAATTTACAGATTTTGCATACCACAACAACCGAAAACAGCACACTTTTATTCAAATTAATTTTGAGTCCAGAAATCTTTTGAAATTCTGCTTGTGCTGTTAGGACTACAGACATATTATTTTGTGGATCTGATATATATAGTACCATATCATCTGCATATAGTGATATTTTCTGTTCAAGTCCTTCTCTTATAATCCCCTGTATCTCATAAGCATTTTAAAAGTGAACTGCCAGTGGCTCAGTGGCGATTGCAAATAGCAGTGGTAACAGGGAGCATCCTTGTCTAGTAATATGTTCTAGTTTGAAGTAATCTGAAATAATGTTATTAGTATAAACTGAAGCTTCTGGACTGGTATATAGTAGTTTGATCCATGCACAGATCAAACCAATCCCAAATTTCTCCAATGTAGTGAAAAGGTAGTTCCATTCAACCATATCAAATGCTTTTTCTGCATCCAACGATAATAATATTTCCAGGGTGTTATACTTTGTGAGTGAATATATTACACTAAACAGGAAGCTAAGTGTCTGACTTTAATAAATCCAGTTTGGTCTTGTGATATTACTGAAAGGAAGCACATTCTCAATCCTTCTAGCTAGAACTTTGGAGAGTATCTTAACGCTGCTGGAGTATGTGAATTTCCCCTTGGAATTAATAAAGTATCTATCTATCTATCTATCTATCTATCTATCTATCTATCTATCTATCTATCTATCTATCTATCTATCTATCTATCTATCTATCTATCTATCTATCTATCTATCTATCTATCTAACATCATTATTCAGAAGTGAGATTGGTCTGTATGATGCATATTGTAATAATTCCTTATTTTTCTTAGGAAAGATGGTAATTAATGCTTGGCGAAAAGTTTGAGGTAGAACTTTATTGTCCCTGGCTTTTGTAAATGTTGCTAATAAAAGAGAGTTTTATTACTGGGCTGCAAATATGAAAGCTATAAAAACCAGGACACAAACAGATGAACACACAGAGGCTTGGTCCGCAATAGAAATAAAATCCTGCTGTACTTCTTTAATTTCTTGCTTTGTACCCCAGTAAATAAGAGTTATTGTCAATATACTAACAATCCAACTGTGCTTCATTCACTCAGAATATGGAACCAATGTAGGAAGTACTTCAAGATAGAGAAGCTTTTATCTGTGGCACCTCAGCATGATAACCACCTTTTTCTACCCTCTCAAATGTATGTAGTTTTTAATGTTTAGAAAACATACAGGATTAAATCACCTAGAGATTTGTACATAGATAATGTCTCTGCATCCTACGAACAATTACACTTCAAATTTAACTTTCCATCAACACAATTCTTCCACTACCTCCAAATTAGAAACTTTTCTAAACAAAATCTGCCCAGTTTTCCTCACCACCTACCTACTTCCATTCCGGTACAAATATTGATCAGTCTTGGGGACTCAGACAGCATTTCTGTAATATACACACCATTTTAAAGTCACTTCCTTTTAAAGATCCCAGAGTACAGTGGGAAAAGGATCTCTCACTCAACATTTCAGAAAAGGAGTCGAAGGTAGCCATTCACAGAATTCTCTCTAGCTCCATATGTGCAAAGCATACAATTATTCAACTTAAAATCTTTTATTGAGCACATCTGTCTCGTTTAAAATTGTCCAAAATGTTTCCTGGGCAAGATCAAAACTACGAATATTTCAATCAAACTCCAGCCTCATTTGGCCATATGTTTTGGGCATGCACCAAATTAACATAATTCTGGACCAAAATCTTTAAATGTCTTTCAGACATCGTTGGAGTTACAGTCTCTCCTAATCCATTAACATCTTTGTTTGGTGTACTCCCAGATGGGCTGTTGTGATGTGAGATTTTACATATAACTTGATAAATATTTTGTATGTCTTTATTTGTAATTCAGGCAAAGCAATGTAATTTAGTGTTACTTTGGTGAGAGGCATTCGTGTTTGCCCCCCCTTTACGACTGAGTCTTTTTGAATTTTACGACAGGATTTGGGGGGTGTGCTTTAAACCAGTTTGGTGAGTGTTTCACTGCTGAAGTCTTTCAACCCCCGCAAGGAAACTTTAGCTCAACAAATGGTTTTGGGGGATGTCAGGTATTAAGATGTTCTATTCCCCCATTGGTCTGAGGTATGCTTGTTTGGAATTGGCTTGACTCAGAGGCATTTAAGTACTATGATGCCCTATTGGCTCTAGGGGTTGGACAGAACATCTATAAAATTACTTGCTTAACCTCACACTATCTCTCTCTCTTGCTAACCTGTGATGATGAAGACAACACAATGAAGAGCACAGCCCAGCAGCCATATTGACCAGGCTTAAGGCCTGTTCTGAAGAAAGCTGAGCACCAAAGATGCCTTAACTACAGACATTTAAGTAACTACGTCTGTGTGCCACCTGAACTACATATGACCATTTAATCAGGTTGTATGGTTGCCAATATTCAAATATACTTTGCATTTTGTTATTATTTATGAATATTATCAGTAATACATTATTTTATGTGTAACTTAACTCCTGCTTGTCTTTTTACTACATCTAATTGCCTGAGGTTATAGATATAGAAGGGAAGTTGGGGATAAGTTATATACAATAATACCTTATAAACAGTGGCAAGTCTGTGAGATTTGGCATTCTGACAAAGGCTACATATTAATAATACAATAGGGGAAAGTAGAGCAATATATTACTCTACCAAGACAAAACATGGGCTTAAAGTGAAAAAGGACAAACAAACTGTACTTGCCTTTACTTCACTTTTGGCACATAGAATTATCTTGCTCAACTGGAACAATCCTAACCCACCTCTTTTAAGTTAGTGGGTAACTGATATTATATACTACTAGCAGGAGTACCCGGCGTTGCCCGGGAATCTATAACCGGTGAATTTCCCAAATGAAAGAAACACAACATAGAAATAGAACAAAGAATTTTCTGATTCACATTTTATTGTAATAGGTAATATAAGTGGTCATTCCAGAGCCTTTGGATACACTATATTTTTTGTTTTCCCTTGTGGTGTGAAAATGAACAAATTCTGAGGATTGTCCACTCTAAAACATGCTATGTAGAGTTGTCCGTGTGAAAAGCATGGATTTTCCAAATTGATGCCTGCAACTTGCAGTGATTGCCCTTGAGCCTTTTTAATTGACATAGCAAAAGCCAAACGAACAGTAAATTGTAGCCGTTTGAAATCAAAGGGTAAATCATTTGGAATCAGCGGTATTCTTGGTATGAAAACATCTTCATGTCTTGCGCAACCTGTTATGATAATTGCTTCAATAATATTTGGATAGGGAGTCTTGACACAAAGGCGAGTCCCATTACACAGTTTTGGAGGATCAAGATTGCGAAGTAGCATGATAGGTGCTCCATTTTTAAGGCACAAATTGTGTGGGGGAAGTCCTGCTGGTTCCAAAGAATTCAGAAACTCTGTTGGAAACAACACAGCTTGAGCAGGGTCTATGACAGTGTCGATAGATTTTTAGGGCTGCCTGGAATCATCTGCTGGATATGAATATCTATTTTGTTCACACTGTCATTCTTGGTAGCTAAAATAGCTCTTTGAGATAGCCATTCATGTATTTTATAATTCACTTCAATATTGGAGAAAACGTTTTCTTGTAGCTCCTGAACACTTGCAACAATATTGCAAAAAGATCTTTCAAATTCAATCAGCCCAGTGTTACTATCTATAGGAACCTTCCCATCCTAACTTCACTGGCTCCCTATTCATCTCCGTATCGAATACAAACTCTGTTTGTTTACTCACCAGTGTATCCAATGGAAATGCTCCACAATATCTTAAATAACTCCTTATATTACAATCCACTACAAGAAACCTCCGTTTTACAAATACCTACCACCTTCGCTCCCCTGTGACCAAACTTCATAAAATGGGAGACCGAGCCTTTGCAGCTGCTGCTCCACAGCTCTGGAACGCCCTACCAGAGAGCCTAAGAACACAGCAGACTGTGGGCTGTTTTAACAAACAGTTAAAGGCTTTTCTATTTAGGAAAGCATATTAACAAGAATGCTACAATTATTGTTGTTTTATCTCTGTTTTTATCTTGCCTTGCCTTTGTTTAATCTTTTTATGTTGCACTTTGAGATTTACTGCTAATGTAAAGTGCCCCTATAAAATGCATTATTATTATTATTATTATTATTATTATTATTATTATTATTATTATCTCCTAGCATAAGCAATTGTTTAGAGAACGATTCAGCAAAGGTGTCGTGACACAAATGAACTCTCAAGTTTGTTGTGAGCATAATGTTTCTGACGTTTCCACAGGTGCGATGCTTTCAGACATGCATTCAGCTCATCAACTGGGGCCTCATGTATAACGCTGTGCGTAGAACTCACACTATAACATGGCGTAAGCACAAAAGCGGGATTGTGCGTACGCACAGAAAAATCCAGATGCAGGAATCTGTGCGCACGCATACTTTCACGTTCTTCCACTACATAAATCCCGATCAGCGTGAAAAGTAACGCACGTGCACGCGCCTTCTGTCCCACCCCAACTCCTCCCAGAATTACGCCTCTTTGAATATGCAAATCAATATAAATAGCCTTCTGTGAAAAGACAATGGGAAAAGCACAGGGGAAAATATAAGAATTTCAGCGAATACCAAGTGGAGGCAAAGGAAAAACGTACTATTTGTTGGTTTAAACAGTGGTATAATCAACAAAACAAAGTTGATCGAGTGACAGAGTGTCGGAAAAACTCGAAAGATCAAATTCACAAAGTCGCACAGTGCCCGAAATAAAAAAGAAATCATATATCAAAGTCACCGTGAAAAGGCAAGTCGTAGCCCACCGTCTGAGTGTCATAATGAAAGCGTATTAGGGTACAAACAAAAAACATAGGCACACAGTGGGAAAAAAGCACGAAATGTCAACTTTAATCTCGAAATTTCCACTTTAATCACGTAGTTTATTTTGCCATTAAAGTAGAACATCATAAACTTCATCTTAAAATCGTTTATTTTACTAGTTTCTCAAGTAGCATGTTAAATGCTTTGTTCTGTGTTTGATCTTCTATGTGCTCTATGTGTGTAAATCACTACGTGCTTCCGTTCTTTCTCCGACAGGACACAGAATGCATTACATTCGAGATATTACAGCTCTCTGAATAATTAAAATACTGAGATGTATACGTGATATCATTTTCATGATGATAGGAATGAAAGCATGTTATTAAACATGGGAACACGGTGGTGCAGTGATTGTTCATATCTCACGCAAGAGGCTTGCTGCACCATGTGCGACCTTCGATGAAATAATTTATCACAGAAGTACTGTCTCTTTCAAACGTACTAACCTCCAATTCCTGTCCATACTTTTCTTTCTCCAATCGCCACACAATCAGCTCTGTAATAGACGTTAAGCCATTTGTAAGCTTAGAACGCCGATTCTTCAAAACTTTTAAGGAACATTGAAATATCTTCGTAGTACATGTTTCATTATTCTATTCGTCTATCCTTCCAGTGTCACGTCAGCACCAGCAAGAATACAGCGCAAGGCAGGAGCTATCCTTGAACTAGCTATACGCTGCGGCACCGTGTCCTCACATGTTTAATTATTAACAATACAGATTATTTAAATGAAGTTAAAGTTTTATCTGTATACTATAAGCAACATATTTTGCTGCATTTCATCTTAAAAATGATATTGTCATCATACGCGCTTTATAAAGTAGCGCAGGTTGTGCAATATTATAACTGTAGTGTAAGTTTACAGTGAGGTGATTGTACTTATAAATACAAACAGTTCTACAAGGAGCACTTGATGGACTGATTGAATGCGTTTATAGTTCTTGGGATGAAACTGTTTCTGAAACGCGAGGTCCGTACAGGAAAGGCTTTGACGCTTTTTGCCGTGGTTGAGGTAGTGTGTGCTTGAAACTGTATACCGATAATTCTCTTTCCGATCATCTGCTGCTGTGATTCACACTCAGATACAGTGATATAAATACTCCGAGTGGTGCAGTGAGAGTAATATGGAAAAAGATGATCCGCAGTGGCAACCCTTAACGGGAGCAGCAAAAAGAAGAACAAGATGCAGTGAGCGCAACAACGCTAAAGCAGTTATGGTATTTGGAATACTATGGCTATTCCCTGGACCATTATATTGCTGCAGGTTAATTACGATCAGATGCATTACACTAATAAACAATATGCAGTTAATTTCAGTGTATTTATAAAGCCGCGTCAGGAATGTGGATCTAAGTAAGAAAGGGTGATCACACAGGAACAGTAGCACTGCTTTGATGCTGGGTGCCGCCAGTCTGCAAAACCGAGCGGAGAAATTGCGTACGCCAAGGTATGAGTTACCGTGGAAATGTGCGTGGCTTTACGCCAAGTTTAGGTTTTATACATCGCGATTTGAGCGTGGAAAGGTTCGTACGCAACATTTCTGTGCGTACGCACCGTTTATACATGAGGCCCCTGGTGTTGATCTTGGAATAACGGGAAGCGTCTGCCGGAAGTCACCAGCTAATACAACAACAGTTCCTCCCATCAAAGAGTTGTTTGAACATAGGTCTTGTAGTGTTTGGTCAAAGTCCTCTAGAGCTTTTCTGTGAGCCATTGTGCACTCATCCCAAATGATCACGCTGCAGTTTTGAAGCGACAAACAAACATACATAAATACACACATACATACATCAACTGTGCTTTTGGCTCGTGACGTAGTAGTTCTACTCCTTTGTTCCTCCACTCTAGATTCTGTCTTCTGTATCGTTTCTAACGCCCTTGAAATAGACTTTTTTTTTTGCATCGGAAGTGTACCACCCAATTCTACATCTTTTTTTCGGTGGCATGGGTATATTAGCAAAAAGCAGGACAATTATAATGTGTTATGTACGGAATAAGCACCACAGTGAGAACAAATAGCACCAGTCAGTCAGAAACACCAACACTGAAATCATACTGTGTTGGCAGATAGCCAGCCTTCCCTTTCTTCAGATGTTTCATCCGCTCTTGCATCAGCAACCCTTCTCTTTTGGCAGACAACCTGATTTCCCTTTCTTGAGATGTTTCATCTGCTGTTGCATCAGCAGTCCTTCTCCTGTTGGCAGACAGCCTGGTTTCCCTTTCTTCAGATGATTCACAGGGACCAAACGTTAATGTCTGTTGCAACGTGCGGTCATCTTATTGATGATAAGTACGGGGATGTGTGCTGAACTTTGTGTCAGTGAAAAGGTGCCCTGCGCTTCACCACGAACATTTTTCCCAACCAAACATACCCCATGACCTCCTCCTGGTCACAAAGGAGCCCCATCCCCAGTTTGGTGGCGATTGGACGCCCGGTGCAGATTTGTATGGCAGACAAACAAACATACGTACATACACACATACAAACAAAGACTGTGCTTTATAGATTAAAGATTTGAAATTGGAATAAATCAAATTCTTACTTATTGGATCTGTTCAAAACTTTTTAAAACACAGCAGGATCTAATCAATAATATTTTATCCATCCATCCATTTTCCTACCTGCTGAATCCTAACACAGGGTCATGGGAGTCTGCTGGAGCCAATCCCAACCAACACAGGGCAGGAACCAATCCTGGTCAGGGTGCCAACCCACCGCAGGACACACACACACACCAAGCCCAATTTAGAATCGCCAATCCACCTAACCTGCATGTCTTTGGACTGTGGGAGGAAACCCACGCAGACATGGGGAGAACATGCAAACTCCACACAGGGAGGACCCGGGAAGCGAACCTGGGTCTCCTTACTGCGAGGCAGCAGCGCTACCACTGCATCACCCATAACATTTTAGAATTAGCATTTATATTGGGGAAAAGGATTTTCTGCCTCTTTTTTCTACTCTTAAAGCTTTACTCTGGTTGTTGGCCTTGCTCTCTTTCAAATGGGTGGGTTTGATTTGAACTTAGTTTTGTCAAGTTTGACTTCGTGGTATGGAATTTTACTTGCTTTTAAAAAATCTAAAAAAATGTAAAAAAAATTAAATAATGAGCATTTAAAAACCTGAATATTTTAAAACATGGCATGCATTTTCTGAACAATCATTTTCCTTTACAGGATCATAAGAAGCCAACATATATTTTTACATTGCTTTGTGCAAGGCAGGAGCCAGATCTGAACAGCATTGCATCCATTGTTGGACACACTTACTAATTATTGACCAATTAATGCCAAAGCAGATGCAGTGTATGTGCCAGCTCCACACAGACAGTGACTGGACCGTAAACTGTAACCAGGTGTGTGGAGTTTCAATGCCACCATATTTGGCATCATCTCACTCTTCCACACAATGTACATCTGTTTAGAAAATGTTACCTTTTTACACATCATGTACTTAGGAATGTGGCAGCCCTGGGATATTGCATTTTATATACTGTGTTAATGGATCTACTTTTTGTTGGGTATGTATACTGTTAACTGTGATGTGGGTGTATGTACTTTGTTTAAAGTTCTCTCAGTAATAAAAGCAAGTCAGAGAAACTAGTTTTATAATAAAGCACTGAAAAGAGCTTACCCTGCAGCATTTCTCCATTCAATCTAAGGTAGAATATTTTAAGACACAACATCGAAAAAAATTGAATTTGTCTGGAGCAATTGTAAGAAAGCAACAGGGAGAAATAAGCATCAAAAAGGAGGTGCATTCACAGGAAGCTAGCTACCCAGGAGATGTAGCAAAAAGAGGGGCTTTGAGTAAGACAAAGTTAAACATAGGAAAAAGTGAACAGATTAGGAAGGAAAATGGCTGGATGTGTAAGGAAAATGGACAACTTTGATAATCTGGTGGAATACTGGGCCACGTATTGTTACAAACTCCATACATAGTCATAGCAAGGTTTGGGGCAGCCACCTATATAATTGGTATCCTGGCTGCAAAGTTGAGCAATGAATACAGCACTGATGTGCACAAAAACCGAGTAAAAAAAACAGAACTGAGGGAATAGGGAAAAGGTGGAGGCTTTTAAAGGGGAAGACAGGAAGTGAGATCAAAGGGGTTTGGCTCATGAAGGTCTTCAGCCATAGGCTCAAGCCCAGATGTGACATCTTAGGGGCCAGAGCATGCAAGGTCTTCTTCCATAGGCTTGGTCCCGGAAGTGACGTCAAGAGGGCCAGGTGGAATCTTTTGTGAATGGTCTGCAGGAAAGGGGGAAAAAGAGTCAGTGCACTCTGCCACATCCCAGTATGATTCGGAACTGCCCTTACTCAAGCCCTTTAGCTGCCTCCCATGCGCATGTGTGTAACAGTATGTTGAAAGATTGAACAGTACTGCCTGGTGAATGAGATTAATGACGAAAACAAGTTACTTAACTTAATGGGAGCTAAAACCTACAACTTGCTTAACAGTTTAGTGGCACCAGCAAAACCAGACAAGAAAATATTTAACCAATTTGTGAAAGTCTGGCATTGAATCCTAAACTGCTTGCGATTGCAGAGGGTTTTTGCTTTCATAAATGTAACCAAACAAAGAAGGAAATGGTTACAAAGTACATAGCAGACATGAGAAGGCTCGCAGAGCACTGTGAATTTGGAGAAAACTTGTCAGATTCTTTAAGGGAAAGGCTTGTTTGTGGATTGCTTAATGAAAATATACAAAAAACTACCCTTGATTGAGCATACATTTAACCTGCCCTGTGCTACAGAAATTGCAGTGTTAATGGGGACAGCCAATAAAGATACTCTTGTGCTTCAGTAGAAGATTGTGACAGAGTGTTTTGGAGTTGCTTCAGCACCAGCCATATGGCAGAAGAGCACAGAGCAAGTCTTAAAGGGCATTCCTGGCACTCAGTGCTACCTAGGAAATCCATTCCCGGGAATCTGGGAATCCCGCATTTCATTCCCAGGAATCTCGGGCTCCCGGGGATGATACAGTGCACAGGCATCTCACATGTGAACGGTTTTAGAACGACTGACACTTATTTTTAATCAAACTACTGCAATATGTTGACACAAATAAAAGACTAACCTTATCTACAAGCAGTTCATGCTGTCATATAAGTACATGTATCTTTAGTTGTGGTAATAAGAGTATAGAAAGCACAACGTCCTCACAGGTGGCACAATAGTAGTGCTGCTGCTTTGCAGTAAGGAGACTGTGGAAGATTGTGGGTTCGGTTCCTCCCTGTGTGGATGGCGCTTTGAGATCTGAGAAAAGCATTATATAAATGTAATGAATTATTATTATTATTATTAACGTGTCCAGTGTGCGGTCGTCCAGGCAAGAGCAACAACAACAACAACATTTATTTATATAGCACATTTTTATACAAAAAGTAGCTCAAGGTGCTTTACATAATGAAGAGAAGAAAAATAAAAGACAAAATAAGAAATTAAAATAAGACAACATTAATTAACATAGAAAGGAGTAAGGTCCGATGGCCAGGGTGGACAGAAAAAACAAAAACAAAACTCCAGAAGGCTGGAGAAAAAAATAAAATCTGTAGGGGTTCCAGGCACACCTTTGTGCAGAAGTACGCCAGCTGCTGAGAAAGCACGCTCTGCCTTCACTGAAGTAGGCGGCACAATCATCAGATACTGATACACTTGTTCTAAACAACGCCCGCGCTTGCTGTTGCTCTGAAACACCGCCATTTCAGCTTTTACTGATGCATCCAGCTTCTTGTCATCATTCTGTTATGGCAAGTTTCTAGGCACAGATAATGTGGATGCAACAGGCTGACGCATTGCAATTTCAAGTTGCTGTTCAAAGCTGTTGTCTGATGAAGTGCAAGCTGCAGCAATGGCGCCACTTTAATTATTTTCAACTATAACTCTGTTATTTCTTGATCGATTTTTATACTTTTACACGCTATATATGCGAGCTTGGCCATTCCCGTTTTCCCGGAAATTACAGCAGTTTCATTCCCGGGAATGAAAAATGTCCAGGAATCCCGGGGCAATGGATTCCCTAGTGCTACCATGATGACATTCTTGTCACAGGGGGCTGATGATAAGGAGCTTCTTGAGAACCTAGGAAAAGTCCTGAACAGATTAGCAGACTTTGGGTTGAGAGCTAACAGAAATAAGTGTGTGTTTTTCAAGAACTCCATTGAGTATTGTGGAGAAAAAAATGATAAAGAACGCTTACATAAATGAAAAGACAAAATAGAAGTAGTCCTGAAAGCACCAAAACCCCAAAATGTAACTCAATTGCGGTCATTTTTCGGACCGGTGAATTATTACCATAAGTTCCTTCCAAATCTTTTGAATGCATTGCACCCACTACACATCTTGCTGCACAGAGAAACAACATAGTGCTGTGCCAAAATCTTTTGTCACATCAGACAACGTGCAGCAAAACATAATTATGGGCACATTGATAGAGAAGCCCTTAGTATGGTTTGGAGAGTTAAGAAGTTTTAACCAGTATTTATATGGGAAGACATTGTACCTCATCAATCATTGTTTTTCATCTTTAATCCATGTAAAGGTATCCCAATTATGACCGCTGCACGCCTTCAATGATGAGCATTATTCCTTGGGACCAACTTCATCTTAGGACATGGCCATATCAGGATATGATGGTTAGGAGTCCACCACCACCACAGACAACCAGGAAACAGTGCAACCTCATAAAAGATATGACTGTTAAATTTTATATGTTATGCTGGTTAAAATGGTTAAAATATTTGTTAAGGATATTCTTTTTTTATATACCTTTCATATATACTTTATATTTACTGACATTAACTTTCATCTGCCATAAATCTGCACAAGCCTGTATGCTTTCCAAGTCCCTCTGTAATGATTCAGCAGGTTCAAGATTATTTTCCAATCCGTCTAGCGTGTAATCATCTACAGACTTAACCAGCTTATTACTTATACTCCACTCCAAATAATTTATATATATTAAAAGTAGCAGTGGCCCTAGCACTAACCCCTGAGAAACATCATTCTGAACATCAGACAATTCTGGTAAAGTTCTTTGCACCATTACCTTCTGCATCCTGTGTCTCAGCCAATTTTCCTCCCTTCTACAAACAACAAACAACATCCTGAACTCCCAGTTCTTTTAGTTTGATGCCGAAACTTCTCATGTGGCACCTTAACAAATTCTTTCTCAAAGTAAAGATAAATAATATCATGTGCTCTACTTTGATCGTACACTTTTGTTGCTTCCTCATAGAAATCAAGCATGTTAGTAAAACAAAACATCTAATTTGAACCCATGCTGACTGTTTAGTAAAAATCCTGTTCTTGTCATGTGTTACTGAATCTTTTCCTTCAAACTTCCTTGCATAAATTTTCCTGTGATTCCAATTAGGCTTACTGGCATATAGTTGCTTGGATCTGCCCAAACACTCATTTTATAAAATAGGATGACATTTGTGATTTTCCAGTCCTTCGGAATTTCCCCATTGTGCAGTAACTTCCTAAAAATATGTATCAAGGGTTCATATATGTATTGTATTCACTAACCTAGAGATCTAGGATATATCTTATCTGGTTCTCATGATTTATTTAATTTCAGCCTATTTAATCTATTTAATCTATTCACCTTGGTCAAGCTTCATTTATTATAAAAACAAGTACTGTATCCTCAATATGTGTAGGTAAAACGACTTTATGTTGCAAATTTACAAAGAATATGAGTAACTCTAGCTTATTACGTTATCCACAAAAACACTTCAAGATATAATCATTCTTCCCTGCAAACATTTCACTCAGCAAAGTGGGAATTTTAATCCACCTGAAAGATTGAAAGTCACATCTTCAAAACTGCTTAACTTTGAATAAACATTTTGTTTTGTTAAAACAAAAAATTACTTAGTGAACCGCAACATCCATCCAGCCATTCATACATCCATTATATTTATATTGTAAACTCAATTCATCCTGAGTAGGGCTGCGAAAGAGCAGGAGCCTATCCCAGCAAGCACAGGGCACATGGCAGGAACAATCCCTGGACAGGGTGGCAGGCTGAAGACACACAAACATACACAAGTGCCATTTTAGCCACGACAACTCACCTAACCTGCATGTCTTTGGACCGTAGGGTTTTGGGGTGTGGGGAATCGGAACCAGAGCAACTAAAGGAAACCCACCATGGCACAGGGAGAACATGTAAACTTAGAGATGAGAACTGTGAGGGAGCAGCACTACCACTGCATCACCATGAGACACCCTCTGAGACATACCTTTTAAATTTAAACAAAATTTCCTGGTCTTACCTTACACTGAACATGCAGGTAGCTGTAATGTTCCTGCTCTTGATGTAATGGCAAAATGTGAATCACCTGAATAGCATCACTCAGTTCTGACTGCACACCAACAATCATTTCAATAAAAAAGAGGCAATAATGCCAACATTACATTACACTGATTTCATATTAGTTATTCAACCAAAATGAAGCAAAATTTAATTAAATATAAAGATAAAAGCTGAATAGACAATTCACTTGCGTAACTGGTCTGTAAAAACAAACAATTATTTAGTGAATTGCATGCAAAATGTCTTTTAAACATGTGCCTGAACAAAATGGAATGGATGCTAGTCTTCTTATTTTAACATTTATTTATGAAAGTAAAACATCAGAATGAATTTACAAAGACACAACCACTGAACAATATATATGTTAATCAAATTTGTAACTACTCATAGAATCTGCATTTTATTGCACAATGGCTTAAAATGTATTTTCAGAAATCAGATATGGATTTGATTTAATTGTTAATCATAGTGTTTTATGTACAATTAAAGCATGAAGGTAAACAATATTATAGATAATCAAGATTTGGAATATAAATTTATTAACGAGGAATCTTTCTTAAATATTTTGCATGCCATAAAAATTTTAAAAGCTTTTCTAAACCAAGGGTAAAAAAAGCCATAAATGAGTGGATTGAATGAAGAGTTAAACAAAGCTGTCCATTGTACTACATACAGTAGTCCCCGGGAGAAAACAACAAAACTTGAGGCAAAATGATACAGGTAATAAGGTGTCCAACATACCAAGAATACTAATATCACAATGCCTACAGTTTTCATAGCTTTATATTGCCATTTAAATGATAATTTATCTGCCTTCTGTTTTGAGGACAAATTGTTTTGTTCTCCAAAATTAATTTTGCTTGTGTGTAGTTTTGCAACAAATAAAATTTTAGTATACAGGCCAATCATAACTGAGAAAGGAAAGATAAATGATAATACATAATCAATAAATACGACAATAAATATATTTAATATGGCACAGTAGCCTGTACAATTGCTGTTATAAACAAGTGAGAGATGAATAAGTAAAAAACAATATACTATGGAGGACACCCAGCTTATTACAACAAACATCCAACCAACTTTTAACGTAACCTTTATGGAATAAAGCAAAGGAAAACAAATAGCACAATAACGATCAACTGCAAGAAACAAAAGATGAACTTCAGATACAGAAGTCAGGATTGCAGAAATAACCATTTCAAATAAACAGAGCACACTGTCAGAGTGCCAACACTTTTCCACTGTTTTTATTGCTCCAATTGGCATGGTAAATAATCCAATCATGAAGTCTGACAGAGCCATGGAAGCAATAAGAAGATTTGTTACTGAATGAAGCTGCTTGAAATGACAGATGGAAACGATCAGAAGCAAATTGCCAAACACTGCCATAAACACGGCTATAGCAAAGATGACATAAAGTGCTACGTTAAGGACGACTGAACTGTAGATTTTGCCACAGGTCGCATTTCGTATTGGTGGACAAGCTCTTGCAGCAAGCTGGTATATGTCCATTATCTAGCACAGTAGCATTAACTGAAATAATAAATTGTCACTTGAACAATATCTTTTATAAACCAGTGAAGTGTCTTGTTTTTAGAAGCGTATTCTTTAGACAATTTATTCTTGACACCTTTAATATATGCTCCATGGGATAATTACGACAATGATATTTGTTTTCATGCACCTCTGCTACATTTGAAAAAATACATACACAATAAATTCACAGAAGAATATTTGGATAGGGAAACAACATAAACATATTTTGATATTGTTTTGCTCCTTTATTGACTGAACCAGAAATATGTTGAAGCTAAAATATACATCAACTTGTATGAATTTAATTTCAATCATAAATTTAAAAAATAATGCTATAAATGAGTACAGAAACATGTATGAAAATATTAAATAATGAGCATTTAAAAGCCAGAATATTTTAAAACATAGCATGCATTTTCTAAACAACTATTTTCCTTTAGAGGATCATGAGGAGCCAACACATATTCCAGTGTTGCTTTGCGCATGGCAGGAGCCAAATCTGAACAGCATTGCATCCATTGTTGGGCACATTTACTAATTATGGACCAATTAATGCCAAATCACACACGGTGTATGTGCCAGCTCCACACAGACTGTGACTAGACTGTAAACTGTAACCAGGTGTGTGGAGATTCAATGCAATCATATTTGGCATCATGCCACCCTTCCACATATCGTACATCTGTTTTGAAAATTTTTAACTTTTTTCACATCATGTACTTAGGAATGTGGCAGCCCTGGGATACTGCATCTTAAATATTGTGTTAATGGGTCTACTTTTTGTTGGGTATGTATACTATTAACCGTGATGTGTGTATGCACCTAGTTAAAAGTTATCTCAGGAATAAAAGCAAGTCAGAGAAACTAGTTGTACAATAAGGCACTGAAAAGAGCTTACCCTTAGCATTTCTCCACTGTATCTAAAGTAGAATATTGTAAGACAAAAAGAATATTTTTTTTCAAAATTGAATCAAAACAAAACTGCATTTCTCCATAGTAATTGTAGGAAAGCAACAGGGAGAAATGAGCATCAAAAAGGTGTTGCATTCGCAGGAAGCTAGCTATCCAGGATACGTAGCACAAAGAGAAGCTGTGAGTAAAGCAAAGTTAAACAAAGGAAAAAGTGAACAGATTAGGAAGAAAAATGGCTGGTTCTGTAAGGAAAATGGACAGATTTGATCATTCAGTGGAGGACTGGGCCATGTTTGTTGAAAGACTTGAACATTACTGCCTGGTGAATGAGATTAATGGTGAAAATAAAGTGGCTTTATTACTTAACTTAATAGGAGCTAAAACCTACAACTTGCTTCGTA
Source organism: Erpetoichthys calabaricus (assembly GCF_900747795.2). Classification (NCBI taxonomy): domain Eukaryota; kingdom Metazoa; phylum Chordata; class Cladistia; order Polypteriformes; family Polypteridae; genus Erpetoichthys; species Erpetoichthys calabaricus. The sequence goes on along the minus strand of NC_041396.2, from coordinate 233,905,392 downwards.
GTTTAGTGGCACCAGTGAAACCAGCCAAGAAAAAGTTCAATGAAATTGTGAAAGTGTTGCAGAATCACTTGAATTCTTAACCGCTTGTGATTGCAGAGCATTTTCACTTTCATAAATGTAACCAAACAAAGACAGAAACACTATGAATTTGGAGATAACTTCTCATATTCTTTAACGGACAGACTCATTTGTGGATTGCATAATGAAAATGTACAAAAATGACCTTTGACTGAGTATACATTTACTCTGCCCCGTGCAGTAGACATTGCAGTGTCAATGGGGACGGCCACTAAAGATACTCTTGTGCTGCAGTAGAAGATTGTGACAGAGTGTTTTGGAGTTGCTTTAGCACCAGCCATATGGCAGACGGCCACAGAGCAAGTCTTGTAGGGCATTCCTGGCACTACCATGATGACATTCTTATCACAGGGGCTGATATCAGGGAGCATCTTGAGAAACAAGGAAAAGTCCTGAACAGATTAACAGACTTTGGGTTGAAAGCTAACAAAAATAATTGTGAGTTTTTCAAGAACTCCATTGAGTATTGTGGAAAGCAAATTGATAAAGAATGCTTACATAAATTCAAAGACAAAATAGAAGCAGTCCTGAAAGTACCAAAACTCAAAAATGTAACTCAATTGCGGTCATTTTTAGGACTGATGAATTATTACCATAAGTTCCTTCCAAGTCTTTCTGTAATGCACCCTCTAAACAGCTTGCTGCAAAAATCTCTTGTCACATCAGACAACATGCTAACTCGTTAAAATCTCAGCTTCCTTGATAAGATGTTCCTTATTATTGTAGATGCTCACTCTAAGTGGCCACAGGTTCTATTTAACCTGTTCTCTTAAATAGGAGAACCAGAGCAAATAGTAAGTGATAATGGTAGCCAGCTGTAATCTGAAGAGTTTAAAACCTTCCTCAGGAAAAATGGAATACAGCAAATTACAATATCACCCTACTGCCCTGCAATGAACGGTTTTGCTGAACATTTTGTGCAGTCCTTCAAACAATCCATTAAGGCAATGTCATCTGAAGGAATATCACTACAACACAAAGTGTCCAACTTTTTACTGGCTTATCATAACAGCAACCATTCAACTGCAGGACAAATACCTTCAATTCTTTTTCTAGGCCAGCCCCCAAAATCCCACCTGGACTTGATGAAACTTGAACTATGCAATGATGTAAAATAAAAGCAGACCACCTGAAATCTGAGTCAAAGTCACAAACCCTTGCAACAATCGCAACAATAGCCAATCAGGGCAACAAGGTGCCATTGCCTCACAGTAAGGACCATTGACTTATGCTGAGGACTTTGTCAATGATGTTGTCTGGTGTTGACATACGGATCAATTTGTAGACACTACTCCTTCTGACAACCACCAACAGGAAGAACTTCTCATTGCAATCACTGTTAAAGGGAACACTCCACAATTTACTATTTATATTTTTCCACCTTCAATGTTTTAATGGTTATATTGCTTTCTTCGGCGGTACGGTGGCGCAGTGGGTAGCGCTGCTGCCTCACAGTTGGGAGATCTGGGGACCTGGGTTCGATTCCCGGGTCCTCCCTGTGTGGAGTTTGCATGTTCTCCCCGTGTCTGCGTGGGTTTCCTCCGGGCGCTCCAGTTTCCTCCCACAGTCCAAAGACATGCAGGTTAGGTGGATTGGCGATTCTAAATTGGCCCTAGAGTGTGCTTGGTGTGTGGGTGTGTTTGTGTGTGTCCTGCGGTGGGTTGGTACCCTGCCCAGGATTGTTTCCTGCCTTGTGCCCTGTGTTGGCTGGGATTGGCTCCAGCAGACCCCCGTGACCCTGTGTTCGGATTCAGCGGGTTGGAAAATGGATGGATGGATTGTTTTCTTTAATGCATGAGTATAGTTTAAAATGCACAGCATGTGTTGAATCTTTTGAAGATTCTGTTTTTATTATATTGTATGTACTATTCAGGGGGCACAGTAAATTTTTGTGCAATGACAATAAAAGGCATTCTATATTGTGTTAATTGGTCTACTTATTGTTGGGTATGTATACTGTTAGCTATGAAGTGTGTATATGTTCAGTACTCTTCCACACATCGTACATCCGTTTTGAACATTTGTACCTTTTTAGACATGATATACTCAGGAATGTGGCAGCGCTGGGATACTGTATCTTATATATTGTATTAATGGATCTACTTTTTCTTGGGTATGTATACTGTTAACTGTGATGTGTGTGTATGAACTTTGGTAAATATTTTCTCAGGAATAAAAGCAAGTAAGAGAAACTAGTTGTACAATAAAGCATTGAAAAGAGCTTACCCTGCAGTGTTTCTCTATTCTATCTAAGGCAGAATATTGTAAGACACAACGCTGCACATACTCATATACTAAAAAGTTTTTGCTAAAGTCTTCTTGTTTTCTGTGCTGTGTAGTCATCAATGTCCTGTGTTCTTCTAAAAATGTACTGATAGTACAGGTGTCCCTGCCACACCGTACACAGTTTTGGCTTCAAGCAAAGTAAGTTAATAATATTTTTTAGTATTACAAATAATTAATGTTTTTTTTAAGTATTCATCTACTTTACCTTTAACTGTGTATTATTTTAAATGATTTAAACAGGAAAGTCATGCAGTAGCTGCATTTTAATAGCGTGTTGAAGGAGTGCTTGCAACTTGTTATACTTTGATAGAGTGTGACCCATTTTATACTGGAAAAGCAGATGCAAGAAACTGATGGATTATGTTTGCTGCTTATTTTGATGAAAAAACGTCATCTCACGTGCATTGCAGTGGTGACATTCGTTGAGCATAGTGTGTGCCTTTGTTGAGGTTAGAAGTTAGCTAAGCCTCTTGGCAGGAATACTGGCTTAGAATCTTTCTTTCTAAAAGAAAATTATTTGCTTAAGAATGAATTAACAAATTCCTAGACAATGAGATCCAACAGATTGGTGCACTTATCTTTATTTGGATCATCTTGAAATGTTATACTATACCAAGTGCTCAGATGGTATTTGGTAGCCAGCTACTCATTCCATTCAGTGACTGTGGTTAAGGTTATGCCCCGAGGCAGACGCGTGAGTGAGTAGGGCCTGCAGCCTGATGAGTCTTTCTTAGATTTGCGCTAAAAAATCGGCACCGCAAGCGAACTATGATACTTAGCACGATGAGAAAGTCGCAAAATCAACTGAATGTTCAAGCAAATTATATATAAAAACATGATCTAAATCCGCTAAGTAGTTTTCTCGTGAAAAGCAGACAGACATACAAACGAGTCTAAAACATTATAAGAAATTTAGCGCTTGGACCACAAAATTTTTAAAAGTGTTTCTTAGCAAGCACCTATGGGCCAAGGGTAACCTACATTCCAAATTTCAAGTTCCAAGTCCTCATCGTTCGGGAGATTTCGTGATGATTGAGTCAGTGGTGTTTGGCTTTTACATATATAGATTATACACTTGAAGAGTGGACAGCAATGCCGTGGTAAAAATATAAACTGCCCTTGATTCTGTTCTGAAAACTGTTCATAACTTTGGAGCTTTGACCAGCCTGATAAGCTCGTTTTTGGCAGCAAGATGGTGCCGTCTCTTTATGTGTCTTAAGGCGTTGTGCTTGTGTTTGTTCATTTCAACTGCTTCATCATTACTGCTTTATGATCACCAAAGTCTCCGGAACATAAGATCCTCTGTATATTCTTCTGTATATTTACAACTTCAAAGATCTATAATAACAACATTTATTTCTATAGCAAATTTTCATACAAAGGATGTAGCTAAAAGTTCTTTAGATCATGCCAAAGAAGCAGTTACATACAAAAGAAAAACAAAATAAATTTAGATAAGAATAATAATGAATAAACAGTATACAAAAAAAAGAATGTATACTTACATAAGAAAGGTGTATAATGTATAATAGTCTTTAAAATAATATAATTATTTTCTAAATAGTCTGAGGATAAGGTCAGATGACCAGCGTGGACACAAAAAAACAAATTCCAGTTAAGCTGGAGAAAAAACAGAAATTCTGCAGGGGTTCCAAGGCCAAAGACCACCCAGCCCCAATTTGGCATTCTGCCTAACATAAATGTTGTTAAATAGTTCTTTGTTGTATTTTTTTAGGCTTTATATTAGGGGATTCAAAGCAGTGGGTCTTGTGATAAGTTTGGGTAATCACTTTCATTCAGATATCACAGGTGGCTGCACAGAACTTTGATCAGTGGGTGGTGCCATGAAAGAACCAGAAAAGAAACTAGAGAAATGTAAAGATTAATAATGATTGCAGATTCACTGAAGAGAATGATAATTCTATGCATATCCTGGTTATTAAGAGTTAAACTAAACTGAAGCTGCAAATTAAAAAATGTTCAAAAATAATAGCCTGGCATATCTCTGTTGGTGAAGTATTCCAGGTTTTTGGTGCATAACAGCAAAAGGCCACCTCACCACTTATTTTAAGCTTGGCTCTTGGAATTATAAGCAAGCTACTATAAAAAGATCTACACTGCAAAAATGCAAAAGTAAAAAAATAGACTAAAAACTTCAAATGGGAGTTGTGTTGCTTTAAATTACCAAACTAAACTGCTAAAAATTGCTGGGGTAAGCAAGCTAAATAATAGAAAATACAAATTTTTTAAAATGTCAATAATTCTTACAATAAGGAAAGCAAGATTTAATGTCATGATATAAATATTTTTCACTTGCTTAGATTTCATTTTTTGCAGTGTAAAGACCTAAGACTATAGTGGGACAGGCACTACAACATGAAGAAATGAACAAGATTATTTAAGGCTTTGCACACCATTAGCAGCATTTTAAAGTTAATTCTAAAAGACAAGGGTAACCAGCCTAATGATGCTAAAACTGGTGATATGTACTTAGAGTTTCTTTTTCTGGCTAGAAAGTTTTCTGCTGCATTTTGGACTAACTGCAACTAATTGATGTATTTTTAGGTAGATGGGTTAGGAATGCATTACAGCAATCAAGCAGACTAAAAACCAAAGAGTGAATTAATTTCTCAGTATCTTGCTGTGTTATGACAGGTTGAGCATTTTTAATATTATTGTTATGATAAAATGCAGTCCTAGTAATTTGGATAATATGCGATTTAAAATTTAGGTCAGAGTCCAAGATAATACCTACATTCTTTACTTCCGCCAACTACAATCACCTCAGTCTTTCTGGGAAACTGGTTTGAGGGGGCCTGTTGTGGCTCTTCATGCTTTCCTACCACCTCAGAATCTTCAGAGACACATTCCAGCTCCACAAGGACATGAAAATGGTTTGACACTTCCAATTATTGGGTTGATGCCCCTGGACAAGGTACACCTTTTACCTTGTACTTTTTTACTGTGACCCACCTATCTCTACCTGTCTGGTCATGGTGTCTCCTCTTGCAACACCTTAGGGGTGCCCACTATCTGTCTAAAGGACACCTGGGGCCTCATGCATAACGCTGTGCGTAGAATTCACACTAAAACATGGTGTATGGACAAAAGTGGAAATGTTTGTACGCACAAAAAAATCCAGATGCATCAACGTGAAAAGTAACGCACGTGCACGCGCCTGCTGCCACTCCTCAAACTCCTCCCAGAATTGCGCCTCTTTGAATATGCAAATCAATATAAATAGCCCTTAAGCTCAGCGTTCTGTGAAAAAGCAATGGCAAAAGCATGGAGGGAAATAGAAGAATTTCAGCGAATACCAAGTGGAGGCAAGGAAAAACGTACTATTTGTTGGTTTAAACAGTGGTATAAACAACAAAAGGAAGGTGATCAAGTGACATAGAGAAAGTTGAAAGCTCAAGTTCACAAAGTCGCACACTGCCCGAAATAAAAAAGAAGTTGTCAGATATCAAAGTTGATGTGAAAATTCGAGTTGTAGCCCACCATCTGAGAGTCATATGGAAGCTTATTAGGGTACAGAGAAAAGAAAAATAATAGGGAGACAATGGGAAAAAAGCTCGAAATGTCAACTTTAGTCTCGAAATTTCCACTTTAATCATGTTGTTTATTTTGTCATTAAAGTAGAACATCATAAACTTAATCTTAAAATCATTTAATTTACTAGTTTCTCAAATCCCATCGTAACTAAAGTAGCACATTAAATGTTTTGTTTTGTATGTGTTCTTCTATCTGCTCTATGCGTGTGAATCATTACGTGCTTCTTAAACGGGCTTTCTCTTCCTCTGACAGGACACAGAATTCATTACATTCATGATATTAAATACTGAGATGTATACTTGATGTAATTTTTATGATGATAGGAATTAAAGTATGTATTAAACATGGGAACACGGTGATGCAGTGATAGTGACGAGCTGGCGCCTTGTCCAGAGATTGTTCATGCCTCACGCAAGATGCTTGCTGCGAAACCTTCGATGAAATGATTTATAGCAGCAGTACTGTCTCTTTCAAACGTACTAACCCCCAATTCCTGTCCTTCCTTTTCTTTTTTCAAATATGCAATCACCACACAATCTACTCTGTAATAGATGTAAAGCCATCTGTAAGCTGAGAACACCAATTCTTCAAAACTTTTAAGGAACATTGAAATATCTTCATAGTACATGTTTAATTATTCTATACATCTATTCTTCCAGTGTTGCGCCAGCCTCAGCAAGAATACAGCGCAAGGCAGAAGAATCTGAGAATGGGGCGCCAGATCCTTGCTGGCACTGCGACACCGTGTCCTTACATGTTTAATTATTAACAATATTTATAGATTATTTAAATGAATTTAAAGTTTTAGCTGTATAATATAATAAACATATTTTGCTGCATTTCATCTTATAAATGATATTGTCATCATATGTAAATATGTGCTAAAGTGGCTCAGGTTGTACAATATTATAACTGTATCGCAAGTTTACAGTAAGGTCATTGAACTTATAAGTACAAACAGTTCTACAAGGAGCACTTGATGGACTGATTGATTGCGTTTATAGTCCTTGGGATGAAACTGTTTCTGAACCGCAAGTTCCGTACAGGAAAGGCTCTGAAGCGTTTGCCGTATGTGAGCAATTCAAATAGGCAGCATGGCTGAGGCAGCATGTGGTAGATGCTGTACCTGTATACCGAATTCTTTCCAATCAGCTGCTGTAGATGTGTGATTCCACACTAAAGATACAGTGATATTAATACTCCAAGTGGTGCAGTGAGAGTAATATGGAAAAAGATGATCCATTTTGGCAATCCCTAACGGGAGCAGCTGAAAGATGAAGAAGGTGCAGTGAGAGTAACAACGCTAAAGCATCTATGGTAATTGGAATAGTTTGGCTATTCTATGGACCATTATATTGTTACAGGTTAATTACAATCAGATGCCTTAAACTAATAAACAATATGCGGTTAATTTCAGTGTATATGATAAAGCCACGTTAGGGATGTGGATCTAAAAAAGAAATGGAAACCACACTGGAACAAAAGCACTACTTTGATGCTGGGTGCCGCCAGCTTGCAAAAACGAGTGGAGAACTTGCGTACGCCAGGGTTTGAGCTACCGTGAAAATATGCGTGGCTTTACGCCAAGTTTAGATTTTATACATCGCAATTTGAGTGTGGAAACGGGTATATGTGACATTTTTGTGCATACACACCGTTTATACATGAGGCCCCTGGTCCAGTTTAGGCAATTCTCTACTACAATGCCAGCCAACTCCTCCCCCAGTTCTTCTACCCTGAGCTGAGGGTTCTGCTACCCTCATAGAAGACTGGCTCCTTCAAGCCATCCTCAAGAAAATTCAACATCCAATAGAACGTGCATTGAATTGGCCTCATTTATTATTTAACTTTTGATTACTAAAACTGCTCAGCTTTTTTAAAATAAATTTAAATGATTTGACTTAAATGGTAAAGCTAAAAAAATTAAGCCAAAAAATGTATTAGAAAACTGCTATGGTAATTTTTTTATTCTTTCTGACTCCTTAAGCTCCTGTAATATTCTCCCCCTCAACTGCCTGTTGCTTGTCATTCTATGAGGTTAAATTTTCTTTTCTCTCTTTGGTTTGCTTTTATCGTGGATCATACCTGGATAGCTGTTGAGTCTCCCACAAGTTCTTCTGAGATGTACAAAAGCTTATCCTCGAAAAGACTGTCTGTCCTTTTACGATGGGTTGTCCTCTAAATCCCTTTCAAGGGATCCCTTTCTTTCTGTGTCCCCCAGACATTCAGACGAACACATCCTGATGGCAAATTGCTGGTCCACCAAAGTATTGTTTCTTTGTTTGGGGATTGTCTTCCCTATGGTTGTCTTAATCTAACTGTCACATTTTGTGTGCTCAGTGTATGATTGGTTTAGATATTTTTAGCCACAAAAAATTTTAAAGAAGAAGCCGTACAAAGAGGCTCATGCCAGAAGAAGGTGGCATTTACTGGCCTGAGCAACCACACGACTGCATTTCAGAAGCCTTGTTTGTTATTTTCCATATTTGGGACAATAAAAAGGACAAACCAGTTGGCACCCCAGACTTTCTTGTATCATCTAGAACAGGTGTGTCAAACTCACTACCATTGGTGGGCCGCTACGACTGCCATACGTGCGTCAGCGGGCTGCACTGTAGCAAATACTATTATACTATTATACAAAGTTACTGTAGCTTTCTTTCCAATGCTGAAAACTTTAAAAAATGTAACACTTAAAGTTGAAAGAAAAGCAATTTATTTCCATACAGTCTCCATACAACAGTGTAGAATTAGAGTCTTAGCCTCTTAGCTAGGTCCTTATTATATTATATTCATATTATATTCATTGCTTATATAGGAGCCTTACAGTGTGAGATTTATTTCTTTTGTCCCGACACTTGGCATCTCTTGTTAGTAACCAGTTCGTCAATATCAGGCTTGAAATCTTGTGCAGCTGCAACTTTTATGAGGGATGAAAGGTGCTCGACGGTAAGTCTTGAGCGATATGGGGTTTTGGTAGCTTTCATTAACAAAAACAATTGCTCACAAAGGTAAGTGCAAAGTCCGAACATTGACAGTACTCTCGATGCCAACTTACGGATCTGCACATACGAGGGTGGCAGGTAAGCATACAAGCCTGGCACACCAACTTCGTTGTATTTTGCCTTCAGAATAGAATCTGACTGCACTTCAGTCAATTCCATTTGGATATACTCAGGCGCATTCTCAATGTTGTAAGAGAACAGCGCAATGCCCTGTTTGTGTGAACTGAAATCACGAAAATGCTCAGTAATTCAAGTTGGAAAACAAATCCTCCAAAAATCAAATTTTACTTTACTAAGTTTACTTCAAAGTTTATATTGTAAAATAAGCCGATATGCAAAAAGCCACCTGACCTACAATAATTTTACAAACTCAAAATCACAAAAATATGTTTATAAACAACTCACCAACTTCTCGCGTCCACTTCAGATCTTCAGCTGTAGTCTGCACTAACTGTTCGTTACAATACTAGTGCAAAATTACATGAAACTAGAGCAAAAAAACGTGAAAATATGCGGGCTATTACTACTTGTGATGGTCAGTTCTGCCCAGTGGCCAGTTTCAGCAGCCCAGTCAGTAGTGTAGCCTTAGCAGGGGCAGCTCTAGGCTTGTGGCGGCCCTGGGCAGAGAAAGAATCGGTGGCCCCTTCGCCTGGCAATGTCAATACGGTATCTTATGCACGGCGGATGGCCACATCCGTTGCGGACACTGCATAGCTGCCTCGTGCTCATGACACGCTTCTATACACTCGTGTCCGTACCTTGAAAACCAAGTGGCAGCCCATGATATTCTCATTACGGCAGAACGTTATAATACTACATAGAGCTTACTGCTCCGACTCTAGTAAATACAGCCTACTAATTAACAAGAAACACAATGTTTTTCGGTTACATTGCCGTCAGCTGTGTCGTTATTTTCTCTTTCTGTTTTATATTTAATATATATTGGGGTGGCGGCCCCTGGGATTTGGCGGCACTGTGCAGGTGCACAGTTAGCACATGCCTAAGGCCACCCCTGCTGCCCGCTGCTGCAGCCTAGCACTTCAGTTGTGACGCTGCGGCTCATTAACTTTGGTCAAGGCTCGTGGCTATACTAGCTGATGACGTTTCCGGTACCGTAATGCCATGGGAAAATGCGCTTTTGTCAGAAGGCAGAAGTAAGAAAAGTCAATAAGTAACACCGAAGATGCAGAATGATTCAATCACAAATGATAGTAATCATTTTGTACAAGTTCAGTGCTAACTAGGATCTGTCATGTGGGCCGCACAGATTTCTGTTGCGGGCCACATGCGGCCCAGGGGCCGCGTGTTTGACATGCCTGATCTAGAAGACCTGTCATTCCCACATTTGGCCACATCCACTTGTTAGTTATAGACCTATCCCAATTATTTACATAAATTTAAAATATCAGTGGCCCTAGCACTAACCCCTGATGAACAACACTCTGAACATCAGCCAATTCCAATAAAGTTCCTTGAACCATAACCTTCTACATCTTGTGTCTGAGCCAATTTTGTCTCCATCTACACAATACACCTTGAACTCCCATTTCTTTTAGTTTATTGCCCAGCCTCTCTTGTGGTACCTTATCAAATGCTTTCTGAAATTAAAGATAAATAATATCATATGCTCCAATTTGATCATACCCTTCTGTTGCTTTCTCATAGAATTCCATCATGTTGGTAAAACATGACCTCCTTCATCTGAACCCATGCTGACTGTTCAGTGAAACACCTGTTCTTGTCTTGTGTTGCTCAATCTTTCACTTAATAATTCTTCCCATGAATTTTCCTGTGATGAACGTTAAGCTTAGTGGCCTATAGTTGCTTGGATCTGCCCAGTCCACGCTTTTTATACTGGGGTGGATAAAGGATAGGTTTATAGTTGTTTGTATGGACAAAGACATGCAGGTTGTGATTATTCCGATAGCTTTATTAACTTTGTTAACTCAAAAGAATGTCACAATGGCACAGTGCCCTTAGGTACAATCTCATAAGTGCTCAAGTTTTTGGCACTCATTATTTACACATTCTTGTAGACTACTTGCTACACTCAAGCACACTTTGGCACAGTTTTTTATTGTCATCATTTTCTTCTCTTATATAGCCAATCATTTCATCCACAATACGTGGTTGTCATGAAAAGACGTTATCTTTGATAACACCCCAGAAGAAGAAGTCCATTGGAGTGAGGTCTGGTGATCGTGCTGGCTATTCCACTTTCCCTCGTCAACCTATCCACCTGTTGGATAATTGTTGATCAAGAAACTCACGCACTTTCACGGCATAGTGTGGAGGAGCTCCGTTTTGTTAAAAGAAGAAGTATTCATTATCATGCTGTCTCTGTAATTGTGGTAAAACATTGTCTCTCAGCATGTTTAGATCCAGGTCATGTGTAACAGATGTATGGAAAAAAACAGGTTCAAGAACCCCTTTACATGAAAGACCTGCCCAAACTGTAACCCCTTTCTGATTCAACTGATCTTCTATTGTTACATGGGGATTTTCTGTGCAATAGTACACACAATTGTGGCATTTTCCAGCTCCTGAAAGTTTATATTGTGCTTCATCGGACAATGTAACTTTATCAATGATGCCATTGCCTTGTCTTTCTTCATTGATAACCACTTCACAGAATTGTAAACGGTGATCCGGACCATCCTCTAATAACTCATGAATCAATCTAGGCCGATACATTTTCAAACATAAACGTTTCATTAAACGACTCAAAGATCAATGGGAAATGTCCAACTCAAACAAAGCACTTTTTTATTTTCTGTGGCATTGTGTAAATGCCAGAATCACCAACATGTCAATTTCCATATTGTTAACACTCACCAGTCGACCACTTTTTGGAGCATTACAGATGGACCCAGTCGAATTTATCGCGTATTCTGTAAATTGTTTCTCTTCTTGGTGGAGGTGTATGAAATTATTCAGCCCAGTTCTGTTAAACATTTTCGGCAATCCCTGTCTTCCTGTATTGTTTAAATATCCACTTTCGTTGGTTGTTGGTTAAATTACCAGACATCATCATCTAAAAGAAAAACCATAATTAAGGATACAAAATAATACTAATAATAATAAGAAGAAGAACAAATACTCACCTCAAAGAACCAGGCATGAGAAAGCTTGTCATCTCTTTTTATTTCTGTTTGCAAGAAGGGAGATCCCGCAGCTACTGGATTAGCAGAAGGTACACTCACTGCAGGAGAAGGTGCAGCTCTTATTTATACACTTGACTCTCATAACTGATTTTCATTGAAAGCAGCTTGCTTACAAAGCCCAAGGCGTCACTAATTGGAAAAACTGCTAATTTTTTCAGCATATCACAGTCCAGGCATCTTGCTCCCACAGCATGAGGCTTCACTGATTGGTTAAACTGCTAATTTTGCATATAGCAGTTCAGGTACCTTACTTGCACTGCCTGAGGCGTCACTGATTGGTTAAACCACGGATTTTGCAAATCGCAGTTCAAGAACCAAAGCTTCACTGATTGGTTAAACTAGCGTTTCTCAACCTTTAAGTATTTATGACCCGAGTTTTCATAACAGTTTTAATCATGTCCCCCTAACGTTTTTTTGAAAGGAGCCCACTAATACCAATTTGTTCTTATTTAATTAATGATATATCTTAGATGCATATTTTATTATGCCTACAGTACTTAACTTTTATTGACATTTATCTAACTATATTTATTTTTCTAGTATCAGAATGTAGTTTAAGTTAATATGTTTTGATTTCAATAGATGTATTTTTCATATTTTCAATTCTTCTTTTCTTTTTTTCACATCTTCGCGCCCCTCTTTTTGTTACTTCACGCCCCCCTAGGGGGGCCCGCCCCAAAGTTTGAGAACCACTGGGTTAAACCATAATATCACATGCTGTACACTTTATCTCCTTTAGTCTAATTGTTTAAAGTTCATTCCCTACACAGGGCTCTCGAACCTTCGCTGTTTCCTGTGTACGTTTAACATGTGTAGCTGTTTAGGCTGAAAACTCCTCATGCGGGCACGTTCACCTCCTACCTTGCCTTGTCAGTTCCATTCTCCTAATCCCCCTGTGGCCACCAATCAGCCCTTGCACCCTATGCTGCAGCCCTCCGTTCTCCTAACCCTGAGCCTAGCTCCAACATGAGCATTGAACACAGGCCCCTCCTGGCCTGGCCCAGTGGAAAGAGGACTCCTGGTGGCCCCCAAACAACTCAGAGGAGAACCGAGAGGCCTGGTTGAATCTCCTCCCTTTATAAATTTCTCTCCATATCCCTTGGCAGGGGCTCATTACACTGGTTCTGCTGCAATCAGGTGGGATAGGGGGTCATGTAAAGTCAAGCTGGGCATTGGGTCATATAAAACTGGAGCAGAGGGTCATGTAAAACCAAACCGGGGTGAGGGTCATGTAAAAAAACGAGCAGATTGTCATGTAAAACCAAAGCGGACATAGGGTCATGTAAATAACGAGATTGGGGTCATGTAAATGAAAACAACAACAACAACTTTTATTTATATAGCACATTTTCATACAAATAATGTAGCTCAAAGTGCTTTACATAATGAAGAAAAGAGAAATAAAAGACAAAGTAAGAATTAGATTAAGACAACACTAATTAACATAGAATGTAAGGTCCGATGGCCAGGGAGGACAGAAAAAAACAAAAAAAAAACTCCAGACAGCTGGAGAGAAAAAATAAAATCTGTAGGGGTTCCAGGCCATGAGACTGCCCAGCCCCCTCTGGGCATTCTACGTAACATAAATGAAACAGTCCACTTTGTATTTAGGGTTCTCATGGAAGGACTTGATGATGACAGACATGAGGTAATGTAAAAAACTAGCATGGGGTCATGTAAAACCAAAGCGGTCATGGGGTCATCTAAAAAACAGGCATGAGGTCATGTAAAATATCTATATGATCCCATGTCTAAATTGTTCTTCTAATGGAGATTCGGCAGCCCTAGCGGCAGGCCATTGGCTCACCTTGATCTGCTAAATCAAAAGGGCATCCTGGTACCTTACTTGGAAGTCCGATCTCAGCTGATATGTTCCTGCATATTATTAGTTTGGCTGCCAAGCCTCCCTGGAAGTATTAAGTGGCCACGGACAGCCTGGCCATGCCTGGTGGAGAACTGGAGAGGCCGGGCAAAATCTGCTTTGGCCCAGCACACCTCCCGAAGGCTATTTCATGGGGGGAACTTAGAAAATTTTTCAGTGTCTTTCTGTTGGAAGTCTCAAGGGGCCAAGGCCATGCTGGACATGCCCGAGGGAGAACCAAGCTGTCTGGGGTGATCTGTGGTTGGCCAAGCGGCCCTCCCAAAGGCTCATTCCGGGTCTGGACTTAGAAAATTTTTGGGTAGTCCTCCTCAGGTCTGAGTGGATACCCTCCACGAGATTTTGACCGATGAGCATTTTAAGACCTCAAAAATGAAAAAAAAAAAGAAAGTCCTAAATAAATGGGAAATCGCATAGATGGAAGATCCCAGGTTGCCCCCAGGCACTTCTCCCAGTGTATGCTGGTGTTCCGCGCGTACTGAGACGGAGGCATAGGCAGAGGAAGGTCTAAGCCTCGTGCTAAGTTTCAACAGTGTGGAACTTAGCATTTTTTAAAAATTTCTCTCATTTCCTGAACCTCTTCAACTACTGCCCCACTCTTCCGTCTTCCTGGGCAGGGGCGAAGTTGTTGAGTAGGTGGTGATCTTAAGGGCACAGGCCAGAAGAGCATTTTCACAGGGGATGGGGGTGGTCACCGTCCTCCATGGCCTGTGGTCGAGGAGACTACAAAGTGTATGATGACGGAGGGCCTCAGGCAGGCTGGCTCTGGCCTGTGCTTCAGGCCCCATGGTTCAGCCTAAGATGGGGTCCTGTGCTTTATCCCTACCTCTCTGTGAGGGCAAGACCAATGATCCCTCTGATCGGTGGGTATTCCTACCACACCAAATGTTCCTATGCCGTGGTGGCCTTGGGCCATGGCCTTGGTTGAACCCCTTCTGCCTGCTTGGGCCCAGGGCCCCTGGAGAAACGATTTCTCTGGCACCTGGAAATGAGAGTGCAGATCCCACCCATACACTGCGAGGTGCCTGGGAGCTGCCTTTCCTAGCAATAGGCCTGGTCTCGGAACATTCTGCCTGAGAGGTCCGATTACCAGGCACCTGGGTCCCTGTGCCAACCCACCTTAGTGCCTTTTGTTCCTCCTTGTTGGACCTTAGACAGACACAGAGAGAGACAGACAATTCTTGGCAGTGGATCACTTTGTTTGTGTGTCGATGAAGTACACAGCTAATGTGAATTGAAGGACACATTGATCATTTACACTTCAAATGCACCTTGCGGCACCGGGTTTTTCCCAGGGCTATGCCTGAGGGTCGCCTATCTGATCAATTGCCACACTGCTCCCTGCCCCTCTGTCCCCCAAAAGTAGACCAGTGTAGTGCAGTGACGTTACCCTTGCTTCACCGGTTAGAGAAGGGGGCAGGGCATCAGATTGGTCATCCCCACAACCTCTGCATGCTCCTGGAGGGAGTGGGGGCATCTGCCAGTGGGGCACGCTGGCACCTGCCCACAGAGACAAGACCCAGCGTGGTTTCCCGACCGTGTCCGGAGTGGGGGATTCAGCCTCCCACCGTGCGACTCAGACCTCAGCTGAGACATGATGACCCACTGAATTTAAGCATATTACTAAGCAGAGGAAAAGAAATTAACAAGGATTCTCTCAGTAACGGGGAATGAAGAGGGAAGAGCCAAGCGCTGAATCCCCACCCACTCCTAACCGGGCAAGGAAATTGTGGCTTAGAATAGACTGCCCTCCAGGCATCAAGCATGGGCCAAAGTCCCTTATGATCAAGGCTAAACCCATGGACGGTGTGAGGCCAGTGGTGGCCCTTTCCACTCCATGGTCAGGTCTCCTCAGAGTCGGGATGTTTGGGAATGTAGCCCAAAGTGGGTGGTAAACTCTATCCAAGGCTAAATATGAGCACAAGACTGATAGCCAACAAGTACTGTAAGGGAAAGTTGTAAAGAACTTTGAAGAGAGAGTTCAAGAGGGCATGAACCCACCAAGAGGTAAGCTGGTGGGGTCCGTGCCGCCCACCCAGAGGATTCAACCCAGCTGGACACAAGGCCCCTGTACCCTCATCCTTTGCTGCGCCATGCTGCCGGGGTGGGGTGCACCCATGTACCTTGTGGCACCAGGGGTTGGCGGTGAAGTGGGCTCCCCACCTGACATGTCTTGAAATATGGACCAAGGAGTCTAACACATGTGCGAGTCAGAGGGTCTTGCTTGAAACCTTGAGGCGCAATGAAAGTGAATGGTGCATCGCTGTTCGCCCAGACGGTGCCGCTGAGGTGGGATCCTTGGCCCTCCCAGGTCCAGGCACAACACCGGCATGTCTCGCTCGCCCTGCCAGGGTGGTGGAGCCCGAGTGTATGTTATAGGACCCAAATGATGGTGATCTATGCCTGGGCAGGACAAAGCCAGAGGAAACTCTGGTGGAGGTCTGCAGCGGTAATAACGTGCAAAACCTGGGTACAGGGGCGAAAGACTAATCGAGCCATCTAGTAGCTGGTTCCCTCCATTGTTTCCCTCAGGATAGCTGGCACTGGCCAAACGCAGTTTTATCTGGTAAAACAAATGATAAGAGACCTTGGGCCCGAAATGATCTCAACCTATTCTCAAACTTTAAATCGGTAAGAACCCCGGCTCGCTGGCATGGAGCCAAGCATGGAATGCTGAGTGCCTAGTGGGCCACTTTTGGTAAGCAGAACTGGTGCTGCGTGATGAAGCGAATGCCGGGTTAAGGTGTCCGATGCCAACGCTCATCAGATATCAGAAAAGTTGTTAGTTGATACAGACAGCAGGATGGTGGCCATGGAAGTCGGAACCCGCTAAGGAGTGTGTAATAACTCACCAACCGAATTAACCAGCCCTGAAAAGGTATGGCACTGGAGTGTCGGGCCCATAGCCAGCCATTGCCAGTGCTGGTGGCCATGAGGGCTAAGCCATAATGACTAAGAGGGCCGCTGTGGTGCACATTGAAAGCTAGGACGAGGGCCTGGGTGGAGCTGCCACAGGTGCAGATCTTGGTGGTAGTAGCAAATATTCAAATGAGCACTTTGAAGGCCAAAGTGGAGAAGGGTTCCATGTGAACAGTAGTTGAACATGTGTTCAGTCAATCCTATGGGATGGGCAAGCACCTTTCTGAATTGTGGGGTGAAAGCCTCTGTTGCCCATGTGCCCATTGAAAGGGAGTCGAGTTCAGATCCCCAAATCCAGAGTGGCGGAGAGGGATGCCCCCTGGGGGAACAGCGTCCAGTCTGATGATGCAAACGATCCCGGAAAAGTCGATAAGAGCCCCGGGGAGACTTCTCTTTTCTTGTTGAAGCCAGATCCGTTAAGTACGGTAAAAGGATTGGCTGTAAGGGCTGGGTCAGTTGGGCTTGGGTGCGAAGCAGGGCTGGGTGTGAGCCGCGAGTAGATGAAGCGCTAGGGGATCCCTGGTGGTGACTCTGGATGTGAGCTGTGTCCTTCCCGTGGATCTCTCTATCTTTGTTGTGCATTGGCCTACCTCCAACACCCTACCTCTCTCCCTGGTGGGGTGTGGGTGGCAGCAGCTGGGGGCCAGTGGGTGGCCTTGGTCAGCTACTAGCAGCTGACTTAGAACTGGTGCAGACCAGGGGAATCCGACTGTGTAATTAAAACAAAGCATTGTGAGAGCCGGAGAGTGGTGTTGATGCAATGTGATTTCTGCCCAATTCTCTTAATGTCAAAATGAAGAAATTCAATGAAGCGTGGGTAAACAGAGGGAGTAACTATGATCAACAGTCAGATCCCCGTTCTACCATCAAACTATTGAGGGAAACCTTAGTCGAGATCTGGGCTTGGCAGGAGAAACAGGTGGCTCCTGGATGCAAATAGTCTGAAACATACGGAATTGACGGAAATAAACTGTACTACCCGGACATATAAGCTCACAAAATCACTTATATGAGATATCAATGAACTCTAAATATGGACTCTAAACTTATCTTTTATCGATGCATTTATGTATCCTATATCGAAACAACTTTGTACTATGATTAAAATGTATAATGCAAAGTAATGACTCAATAAAGATATACAGTACCTTAAACAAGGGAGAGGGGGCTATACAGCCATAATCCCTCCCCTCATGAACTTTGTACAAGTCATTACTGTTTGATGTAAAACAGATATGTATTGGAATCCAATAAAGGATATAGAGTGCATCTGGAAAGTATTCACAGCGCATCACTTTTTCCAAATTTTGTTATGTTACAGCCTTATTCCAAAATGGATGAAATTCATTTTTTTCTTCAGAATTCTACACACAACACCCCATAATGACAACGTGAAAAAAGTTTACTTGAGGTTTTTGCAAATTTATTAAAAATAAAAAAACTGAGAAATCACATGTACATAAGTATTCACAGCCTTTGCTCAATACATTGTCGATGCACCTTTGGCAGCAATTACAGCCTCAAGTCTTTTTGAATATGATGCCACAAGCTTGGCACACCTATCCTTGGCCAGTTTCGCCCATTCCTCTTTGCAGCACCTCTCATCTCCATCAGGATGGATGGGAAGCGTCGGTGCACAGCCATTTTAAGATCTCTCCAGAGATGTTCAATCAGATTCAAGTCTGGGCTCTGGCTGGGCCACTCAAGGACATTCACAGAGTTGTCCTGAAGCCACTCCTTTGATATCTTGGCTGTGTGGTTAGGGTCATTGTCCTGCTGAAAGATGAACCGTCGCCCCAGTCTGAGGTCAAGAGCACTCTGGAGCAGGTTTTCATCCAGGATGTCTCTGTACATTGCTGCAGTCATCTTTCCCTTTATCCTGACTAGTCTCCCAGTCCCTGCCGCTGAAAAACATCCCAAAACAGCCACCACCATGCTTCACTGTGGGGATGGTATTGGCCTGGTGATGAGCGGTGCCTGGTTTCCTCCAAACGTGACGCCTGGCATTCACACCAAAGAGTTCAATCTTTGTCTCATCAGACCAGAGAATTTTCTTTCTCATGGTCTGAGAGTCCTTCAGGTGCCTTTTGGCAAACTCCAGGCGGGCTGCCATGTGCCTTTTACTAAGGAGTGGCTTCCGTCTGGCCACTCTACCATACAGGCTTGATTGGTGGATTGCTGCAGAGATGGTTGTCCTTCTGGAAGGTTCTCCTTTCTCCACAGAGGACCTTGGGAGCTCTGACAGAGTGACCATCGGGTTCTTGGTCACCTCCCTGACTAAGGCCCTTCTCTCCCGATCGCTCAGTTTAGATGGCCGGCCAGCTCTAGGAAGAGTCCTGGTGGTTTCGAACTTCTTCCACTTACAGATGATGGAGGCCACTGTGCTCATTGGGACCTTCAAAGCAGCAGATATTTTTCTGTAACCTTCCCCAGATTTGTGCCTTGAGACAATCCTGTCTCGGAGGTCTACAGACAATTCCTTTGACTTCATGCTTGGTTTGTGCTCTGACATGAACTGTCAACTGTGGGACCTTATATAGACAGGTGTGTGCCTTTCCAAATCATGTCCAAGCAACTGAATTTACCACAGGTGGACTCTAATTAAGCTGCAGAAACATCTCAAGGATGATCAGGGGAAACAGGATGCACCTGAGCTCAATTTTGAGCTTCATGGCAAAGGCTGTGAATACTTATGTACATGTGCTTTCTCAATTTTTTTATTTTTAATAAATTTGCAAAAATCTCAAGTAAACTTTTTTCACGTTGTCATTATGGGGTGTTGTGTGTAGAATTCTGAGGAAAAAAATGAATTTAATCCATTTTGGAATAAGGCTGTAACATAACAAAATGTGGAAAAAGTGATGTGCTGTGAATACTTTCCGGATGCACTGTATACCCATCTTGAAGGAGCAAAAGAAAGATGCTGAACATGCAGACTCAGTGTCTTCTCATCATAAATGAGGAAAAGAAGGATGCTGGAGGCAGCTGTCACAGTATCAATTCAATTTGATGGATGAAAGAAAGATACCAGATGCTGAGGTCAAAGCTTCGGCCTTCTTAAAGGACTTACAACCAAAGCAGGTCACCCTTTACAAGACGACCATTGTCCCACATCGTAGCTTAACAGATGGGGAAATCTCAAATCATATGAGCACAGCTAGTTGTCTCAGACCTAGCCCAGGGATGCTGTATTCAGCGGGTCCACTCCTCAGGCTTGTCGACATCAGCCCCTGTGGGCTTACATTGTTGACTACTGGACAGCTTTATGCCTGGTAGAATCTCTGTGCTCTTTTCCTACAAAAGCATAGTTGTAAGGGTCAGGTGAAGACAGGTGTGCAATAAAACCAAAGTGTGTGTTTCCTTTAATGGAACCTAAATATATTAACACAAATATGAACACACAACATCGTATAGCTCAGACACAAACATACCAAACAAAAGCCAATCCTATTAAGAAGCGTTGTTTTAGCTTTCAAAAGTTTTTTATTTAGATATCCTGACATTATCAAATAATATCTTCATTCTTGTCTTTTCATTACAGAATATGGTGGAGCCAAATGAAAATGATCAGAAAAGAGAAGCGTCATTCACCATCCCGCAGAATGCATACAAATGTCCTCTCTGTGGAGAATCCCTAAAATCATTATTAAAAATGGTCAAGCACTTCAAAATTAAACATCACAACACAAAACTCAATTTTAAATGCAGAAAATGTTCTAAAATAAGTTATAACTTACACAGTATAGCATGTCATCAAACAAAATGTTGACCTATCAGAAAATCAACAAAAAATGAAAATTTTTTATGTGATTTATGTGGAATCCACTATAGAAATCAAAGAAGTTTGAGACAACACATTAGACACAAACAGCAGGAAAGCGAAACAGTGTTCTCAAAAGATATAGAGAATAACACAATTACTACCTCCACTGAGGAAGAAAAGGAAACCGCCTGTCCATTACCAACATCAGAATAACATATTCAAATAGATATAGTTCTTACGCTCTTAGAAGACAAAATACCCAACTTCCTCCCAGAAAATAAGAATAATATAATACTCTCTGGTGTATGGGAAGAATTCAAAGACTCTCAAAATAATAGAAAACAATGGCTATCACAAACATCTAGTAACATTCTGCAAGAATTTTATGGAAACATTACAGAATCAAATACATCAAGTCGTAAGAATAAAACTATCCCTAAAAAAGAGTCAATTACTAAACACAACAAAATTTATGAGTACAAGCGTTTTCAGAATCTTTATAGTACTAGGGTGTTGTACCGTGTTAGCCATTATGAATGTAGAGAAAAGCCAAGCAAAATGACACCTTTTATTGGCTAACTAGAAAGATTACAATATGCAAGCTTTCGAGGCAACTCAGGCCCCTTCTTCAGGCAAGACATCTTGCCTGAAGAAGGGGCCTGAGTTGCCTCGAAAGCTTGCATATTGTAATCTTTCTAGTTAGCCAATAAAAGGTGTCATTTTGCTTGGCTTTTCTCCAGAATCTTTATGGAAGGGACAGATTTCACCTTGCAGAGAAAATCCTAATAGGAACCAAAAAAAGGGAATGCTCCATTCCTCAAACAATACTTTTAGACCACTTCAACTGGATTTGGAGCAAAATACACCTCAAAACAAAAAATGGCATAGACAGTTCAGTTTTCTTCTCCCTCCTATCACCCGATGATGTATACAACGCCATTAAAAGTAACAAATCAGACATGGCTGCAGGTCCCAATAACATGCAGAAAAAGCATATAATAGCCATAAAAGAATACAAAACAAAGCTATCCACCCTATATATCTTATGGTTATTAGCTGGATTCATACCAGAAGGATTTAAAGAAGCTAGAACAACCCTCCTCCCAAAGACAGATGAAGAAGATAAGGCAAACAATATCAACAACTGGAGACGTATTTCTGTAGGTCCATTAATAACATGTATCTTCTCAAAAATACTTCACTCCAGACTAAAAGAAGGGGTTGTGCTAAACCCCAGACAAAAAGGATTTATTGAAACATCAGGATGCTCAAAAAACATATTCACTCTAAGGGATGGGTACTATCATACCTTAAAACAAACATGAAACCAATCAGAGTGGTTTTTATTGATTTTGAGAAAACATTTGATACAGTGTCTCACTAGCATTTATTTAGACTTCTGCTATTTATGCACCTAGACAAGCACATTCTCAACCTATTGAGGGATCTCTACACAAAGGCAATTATCACTATAAAGAATACAGAAGGCACCTCTGAAAAAATAATGATAAGGAGAGGAGACAAACAAGAAGATGCACTTTCTCCCGCTCTATTTAACATCACCATCGAACCTCTGATAAACACACTGAAAAGAGAGAGACGAGGTACATACCTAGGCTCCACCAAGATCACTACACTGGCCTTCGCAGATGACCTGGTTATACTGAGTAATTTCTGGAGTGGGATGTCCAAAAATCTTAAATTATTAAATAACTTCTGCAGAAGCTCAGGTCTTAAAATACAATCAGCAAAATGTAAAGGTTTTTTTTACACGTGGAAAAAAAGGAAAATGGTCACAAAAAAAATTAAGACTATGGTAAATCGATAGAATAGAAATTCAAAAGAGTTTCTTCAAAAACACCAATAAAATATCTAGGGATATTAATTGATCCTCAAAAAGGAATAATACTAGAAAATATAGAATTTCAACTCTCAAATTGGATAACCAAAATTTAAAAAGCCCCTCTCAAACCATTTCAAAAACTCAACATATTGAATCAATTCGCCTTACCCAAGCTAATCTGCTCATTGACAAACACAAAAATGAACATCAAGCTCATCAGGAAAATAGACAGAACCATCAGGAGCACCTCAAAAGCTTGGCTACACCTCCCACAAAGTGCCACTAATGGCATTTTTACTCATGTTCTAAAGATGGAGGATTAAGCATGATTAAATTAGAAACCATTATTCTGAATGCTATTCTTAGGAACTAAGGTAAAATAAAAATGTCAGAAGATCCTGTACTAATCAAATCACCAAAACTGAACATTAATCTACAAATCAGAGAACTGTGGAAGAAACTAGGAGGGAAAACAGAAGACCTTATAGACAACTTATTGTATTATGTACTATTATGTACTAACCCCTATTCTCTCTTCTGTTTCCTTTTCCAGTGTCCTTTTGGTGGTGGCTTGCGCCACCACCATCTACTCTAAGCACCGTGATGTTCCAAAAATGATGGATGGATTAAAAGCCAGAAGTCTGTATGACCATCAGCATCAAGTGACTCCGTGAGAACCCTAACTACAAAGAGGACTATTTCATTTATGTTAGGTAGAATGCCCAGAGGGGACTGGGCGGTCTCGTGGCCTGGAACTCCTGAAGATTTTATTTTTTTCTCCAGCTTTCTGGAGTTTTTTTTTTGTTTTTTCTGTCTTCTGTCCTGGCCATCGGACCTTACTCCCCTTTTCTATGTTAACTAATGTTGCCTTATTTTAATTTCTTATTTTGTCTTTTATTTTTCTTTTCTTCATTATGTAAAGCACTTTGAGCTACTTTTTGTATGAAAATGTGCTATATAAATAAATGTTGTTGTTGTTGTTGTTATTGGCAAAAATATGCCAAAGGGATAACACTTTAGATATCCCCCCAAAAATAAAAGACTGCCATATAGAGGAATTTAATAAATGGTTTAGCCTTCTAGGTCAAGGAATTGGAATAGATCTTTTTAAGAATGGCAGAATAAGTATGGACTGGGTTACTAATCATGAGGGCATTAAACAAGGGCACTACTTAGCAGCAATTCAACTAAAAAGTAACACACTCCCAACCAAATAGGCCCTAACAAGAGGAAGAGAAGAAAATGTAAATTGCTGAAAGTGCAAACATGAAAAAGAAACAGTACCCCATATTCTTGGTCAATGTCCATATGTGCAGAAACAGAGGATTGCCAGACACCACAAAATCTGCAAATTATTCAGTGAAGAAGGAGAAACACAAGAGTGGGTAACATTTTGGGAATCATCCTTTTATACAGACAAAGGAACCAACCTACGACCAGACCTTATTCTATGGAAGAAGACCAAAGCAATCATTATTGACATCACAATACACTATGAATATGGCATGAAGGAAGCAAAACGAGCAAAGAAAGAAAAACAATCTAAATATAAACAAATTGTCCAACAAATGCAGCTGCTCTCTCTTTCTCTTTCGCACCGCATGTTCGTGGGGAATCCGGTGCTAAATCATTCGTAGACAACTTGATTCTGGGTTGAGGTGTCATATGTAGCAGAGCAGCTTCTTTGCTGTGATCTGTGATTGAAAGTCAGCCCTCAAGTCAACCTTTTGTACCCTTCCCCACCCACATGCCCAGAAGGTGGCCTGGGTACTTTGCACACGCGACTGGGGTACATGACCAGATGTCCATTTGCCTCTGGCCCGAGGCTGTGAAGACCCTGAACTCTGATTTAAAGACGGTGGTGGGGCTTAATAGTCAAAAAGGCAGAGGGTCATCAAAAAAATAAGAGACTGGTCAGGGTCATAGGATGGGTACATGACGAGATGTCTGCTTGCCTCTGGCCCAGGACTGTGAAGATCCTGAACTCTGATTTAAAGGTGGAGGTGGGGCTTAATAGTCAAAAAGACAGAGGGTCAGGTAACTTAAATGAGGCAGGAGTGGTATGGGGCCCAATGGAGTAGCAAAGGTCATGTAGCCGTGGAGGGCAATTGATCATGCCAGCTGGGAGGCAGAGGGTCGTATAGCCGAGGTGAGCAGAGGGTCATGTAGTTTGTAACAGGGTCTGGAAAAAATTCGAAGTCCCCTCAGGTACAGAGGGTCAAGCAAGCTCAGTGACAGAAGGTCATGTTGTATGTAAGGCAGATGTAAACATTACCCTCTGTCGGATCGGCAAAAGTAGGTTTACAGTTGTTCGTATGGAAAAAGACATGCAGGTTATGATTATTCCAGCAAACTCACAACTGTAAACCTACTTTTGCAGACCCTTGTATAATGGGATCGTATTTGCCATTTTCTAGTCCGCCGGAATCGTCCAAGTGCAAAATGACTTCCTAAACATGTGTGTCAAAGTTCATATATACTGTATATATACTTGCTAACCTCCTTAAGAAGTCGAGGATAAATATTATTTTATTTTATAATATTTTATTTATTTAATCTGTTCCAGTTTGTCAAGCTTCATTTATTTTTAAAAAGAAATAACCTCAGATATGTGTAGGTATAATGACTGTATGTTGCATAATTACAAAGAATATGAGTAACTCTAGCTTATTAGGTTATCCAATATAAGACTTCAAGATGCCTTTGTTCTTCCCAGCAAACATTCCACTCAGCAAAGTGGGAATTTCAGTCCACCTTAAAGACTGAATGCTATTACGTTAACTTTGAATAAACATTTTATTTGATTTGGTAATAGAAAAAACTTATTTAGTGAATGTGAATTGCAACATCCATCCATCCTTCAATTCCATGTAAATTATAAATGCACTTCATCTTGAGCAGGGTCACGTTAGCCTGTCCCACCTAGCGCAGGGCACAAGGCAGGAACAATCTTTGGAAAGGGTGGCAGGCAAACACACAAACATACACAAGTACCACTTTAACCATGGCAGTTCATCTAAACTGCATGTCCTGCATGCTAGCACAGGGAGAACATGTAAGCTCTATGTAAGGAGGACCCACGATGAGAACTGTGAGGGAGCAGCACTACTACTGCACCACCATGCCACTCTCTGAAATATACCTTTAAATTTATGGTTCAACAAAATCTCCTGGTCTTACCTTACACTGAAAATGCATTTAGCTGTAATGTTCCTGCTCTTGACTTAATGGAAAAATGTGAAGCATCTGAATAGCATAACTCAGTTCTGACTGCACACCGACAATCATTTCAATAATAAAGATACAATAATACCAGTATGATGTTATGCTGATTTTATATTGCTTATTCAACTAAAATCAAGCAAAATGCTACTAAATATAAAGATAAAAATTGAACAGACAATTCACATGCATAACATGTTCGTAAAAACAAACGATTATTTAGTGATATACTGTAAAACGTCCTTTTTTTTAATTTTATTGATTTTATTTATAATCATTCCATACAAATAGATCAATTTTTACAAAAAAAAAAAAAATAGGATTGAAAACAAATCCACCCCCACCCGTGAGACAGAGAGCATAGCCAACGGATTAAAACTTAAAAATAATAAAAATAAATAAATTGAAGAGTTTAATAGGCGAATACAGATAAATGGAGAAGAAAAAGAAATGGGGAGAGAATCTACTTCCTCCGTGCTTTAAGAGCTTATTCTAAAATGTTATTGATTAGATCCTGCCAGATTTTGAAAAAGTTCTGCACAGATCCTCTAAGTGAGAATGAGATTTTTTTCCAATTTCAAATAATATAAAACATTTCTACCCACTGATTTAAAAGAGGAGACATAGGATTCTTCCAGTTTAGCTAAATAAGTCTGCGTGCCAATAGTGTAGTGAAGACAATCACAGTTTGTTTGTCCTTCTCCATTTTAAGCCCATCAGGAAGAACACCAAACACAGCTGTCAGTGGATTAGGAGGGATTGTGACAGCAAGGCTGTCTGAAAGGCACTTAAAAATCTTTTTCCAAAATGATATTAAATTGGTGCAGGCCCAGAACATGTGACCCAGTGATGCTGGAACTTGATTGCAGCGTTCACAGGTTGGATCTTGCCCTGGGAACATTTTGGACAATTTCAATCGAGACAGATGGGCTCGATATATAATTTTGAGCTGAATAATTGCATGCTTTGCATATATGGAGCTTGAATGAATTCTCTGCATTGCTACCTTCCACTCCTTTTCTGATATGTTAAGTGAGAGATCCTTTTCCCATTGTCCTCTTGGATCTTTAAAATCTCTTTTAAACGCGTGCCTCAACAAAATGGAAGGGACTTAGCTAACATTAAACATTCAAGATACTAGATTTCTTATTTAAACATTTATTTATGAAAATTAAACATCAGCAGAAATTTACAAAGACACAACCAAACAACGATTCATCTGTTAATCAAATTTTTAACAAAACTCATAGAATCTTCATTTCTTTGCACAAAGGATTTCATTAAAACATAAAGTTAAACAATATTATGACAAATCAGCATTTGGAATATAAATTTATTAACGAGGAATCTTTCTCAAATAGTTTGCAAGTCATAAAAATTTTAAAAGCTTTTCTAAACCAAGGGTAAAAAAAGCCATAAATGAGTGGATTGAATGAAGAGTTAAACAAAGCTGTCCATTGTACTACATACAATATTCCCCGGGAAAAAACAACAAAACTTGCGGCAAAATGAAACAGGTAATAAGGTGTCCAACATGCCAAGAATACTAAAATCACAATGCCTACAGTTTTCATAGCTTTATATTGCCTTTTGAATGATAATTTATCTGCCTTCTGTTTTGAGGACAAATCATTTTGTTCTCCAAAATTAATTTTGTTTGTGTGTAGTTTTGCAACAAATAAAATTTTAGTATACAGGCCAATCATAACAGAGAAGGGGAGGATAAATGATAATACATAATCAATAAATATGGTAATGAACACATATAATATGCCACAGTAGCCTGTACAATTGTTTTTATAAACAAGTGAGAAATGAATAAGTAAAAAACAATATACTATGGAGGACACCCAGCTTATTATAACAAATATCCAACCTACTTTTAACGTAACCTTTATGGAATAAAGCAATGGAAAACAAATAGCACAATAACGATCAACTGCAAGAAACAAAAGATGAACTTCAGAAACAGAAGTTAGGATTGCAGAAATAATAATTTCAAATAAGCAGAGCATACTGTCAGAGTACCAACACTTTTCCACTGTTTTTATTGCTCCAATTGGCATGGTAAATAATCCAATCATGAAGTCTGACAGAGCCATGGAAGCAATAAGAAGATTTGTTACTGAATGAAGCTGCTTGAAATGACAGATGGAAACGATCAGAAGCAAATTGCCAAACACTGCCAAGAACACGGCTATAGCAAAGATAACATAAAGTGCTACATTAAGAACAACTGAACTGTAGATTTTGCCACAGGTCGCATTTCGTAATGATGGGCAAAAGCTTGGGGCAACCTTGTATATGTCCATTATCTAGCATAGCTGCATTAACTGATATAATAAATTGTTACTTGAATAATATCTTTTATAAACCAGTCAAGTCTCTTGTTTTTAGAAGAGTATTCTATAGACAATTTATTCTTGACACCTTTAATATATGCCCCATGGGATAATTAACACAATGATATTTGTTTTCGTGCACCTCTGCTACATTTGGAAAAATACATACACAATAAATTCACAGAAGAATATTTGGATAGAATATCAATATAGATATTTTATTTTGATATTGTTTTGCTCTTTCATTGACTGGACCAGAAATGTGTTGAATCAAAATATGCATTAACTTATATAAATCTAATTTCAATCATAAATTTAAAAAATAATGCTAAACATGAGTACAGAAACATGTATGAAAATATTAAATAATGAGCATTTAAAAGCCTGAATATTTTAAAACATAGCATGCATTTTCTAAACAACTGTTTTCCTTTAGAGGATCATGAGGAGCCAACACATATTCTGGCATTGCTTTGTGTATGGCAGGAGCCAAATCTGAACAGCACTGCATCCACTGTTGGACACACTTACTAATTATGGACCAATTAATGCCAAATCACACACAGTGTATGTGCCAGCTCCACACAGACTGTGACTGGACTGTAAACTATAACCAGGTGCATGGAGATTCAAAACAACCATATTAGGCATCATGCCACCCTTCCACACATACATCTGTTTTGAAAATTTTTACCTTTTTACACATCATGTACTTAGGAATGTGGCAGCCCTGGGACAATGCATCTTATATACTGTGTTAATTGGTCTACTTTTTGTTGGCGTAAGAGCCATTTCTTAGGCATTTAAGTTATATTAAATGTTTGCCTAAATATTAGTGCATAATCTATGGGAGTTTTTTATAATCCCAACAAGTTGAATTGAATTGGTATATTCTAACTACTTCTTGTCCCTCTGACTATAGAATAGTCTTAGTAAGTGACCTGCCTTACCGCGTGTAAGGCATGGAGGGCACACGGTTTTAAACCGTGCCTTAAGTTAACATGCTCTATTGAATGTGCAGTGCTGTACATTTAGAGTAAAGTATCAAATGAGGTTTTAACAAGAAAAGTAAAGTTTATAGACGAAACATTTTTTCCCATTTTTTTTTTTGCCTTTTATTGTACATGTGTAACAACCATCCATCCATCAATCCATTTTCCAACCCGCTGAATCTGAACACAGGGTCACGGGGGTCTGCTGGAGCCAATCCCAGCCAACACAGGGCACAAGGCAGGCAACCCACTGCAGGACACACACAAACAACCTTTTTTTCTTTATTCTTGTGTGGACTATATGCTTTGAATTTTCATTAAATCTTTAAAAATGAACTTTTAGACTGAGAGATTTCTTTTGGCACGCGTTTTATCTATGCATGATCCTGCCTTTCTCATCCGCAGCTACAGTTGGTTATGTATACTATTAACCAAGATGTGTGTGTATGCACTTTGGTAAAAGTTCTCTCAGGAATAAAAGCAAGTAAGAGAACGTAGTTGTTCAATAAGACACTGAAAAGAGCTTACCCTGCAGCATTTCTCCATTCTATTTAAGGTAGAATATATGTTTTCAACATACAATCGAAACAAAACTGAATTTGTCCAGAGTAATTGTAAGAAAGCAACGGGGAGAATTAATAATAATAATACATTTTATTTATATAGCACCTTTCCCATGCTCAAAGCACTTCACAGAGTTTAAGAAAGAACTGCAGGGTATACAGTATATAGCATTGTACTAAACCAGATAAATAAATAAAGAAGAGTAAGATAGTAAATTCAGAGAAAAAGCCTAACAGACAACATAATTGATTGTATAGCACACACACACATATACAGGTTACATGAGCATCTTGACAGAGAGGTAAACTGAGAGAAAGGTAATAAAGTCAGGTAGAGCTTAAAGCCTTCCTGAACAGATGAGTTTTGAGTTGTTTTCTAAAAGAATTCATGGAGTCAGCTGACCTGATTAATTTCGGTAGGTCATTCCAGAGTCTGGGCGCTATACAGCTGAAGGCCCTGTCACCCATGGAGTGTAGATTAGTGGGGGGCACAACATAATTACCAGAATCAGAGGACCTTAGTGGGCGGACAGGCACATAGTGATGGAGAAGGTCACTGATGTAGTTTGGTGCAAGGTCATTTAAGGCTTTGTAGGTTATTAGTAGGATTTTACTTACCTTAATGGGATCTAAAACCTACAGCTTGCTTTGCAGTTTAGTGGCACCAGTGAAACCAGCCAAGAAAAAGTTCAACGAAATTGTGAAAGTGTTGCAGAATCACTTGAATCCTTAACCGCTTGTGATTGCAGAGCGTTTTCACTTTCATAAATGTAACCAAACAAAAACGGAAACACTGAATTTGGAGAAAACTTAATAGATTCTATAAGAGAAATGCTTGTTTGTGGATTGCATAATGAAAATATATTAAAACAACCCTAAGACTGAGTGTACATTTACCCTGCCCTGTGCTACAGATATTGCAGCGTCAATTTGGACAGCCACTAAAGATACTCTTGTGCTGCAGTAGAAGATTGTGACAGAGTGTTTTGGAGTTGATTCAGCACCAGCCATATGGCAGAAGGCCAAAGACCAAGTCTTGCAGGGCATTCCTGGCACTCAGTGCTACCTTGATGACATTCTTATCACAGGGGCTGATATCAGGGAGCATCTTGAGAAACTAGGAAAAGTCCTGAACAGATTAACAGACTTTGGGTTGAGAGCTAACAAAAATAAGTGCAACTTTTTCAAGAACTCCATTGAGTATTGTGGACACCAAATTGATAAAGAAGACTTACATAAATGCAAAAACAAAATAGAAGCAGTCCTGAAAGCACCAATACCACAAAATATAACTCAATTACAGTCATTTTGCGGGCTGGTGAATTATTACCATAAGTTCCTTCCATACATTTCGACTGTATTGTGCACTCTAAACAGCTGTGCCAAAGACTGCAAGTGTATATACAATGAGGCAAAATCTCTTGTCACATCAGACAACATGCTAACTCATGACCCTAGCTTCCTTGATAAGATGTTTCTTATTGTTGTAGATTCCCACTCTAAGTGGCCAGAGGTTTTCTGTTCCACTAAAGCAACTGCTGTAAAAGCGGTGGAACTCCTTTGCAACTTATTCTCTCGTACAGGAGTACCAGAACAAATAGTGAAAATGGTAACCAGTTCTAATCTGAAAAGTTTCAAACGTTCCTCAGGATAAGTGGAATACAAAACATTACAATAGCCCCCTATTGTCACGCAAAGAATTGTTTTGTTGAGCATTTTGTGCAGTCGTTCAAATAATCTATTAAGGCAAAGTCATCTGAATGAATATCACAACAGCAAAAAGTGTCCAGGTTTTTGCTGACTTATCGTAACAGCAACCATTTGACCACAGGACAAACACCCTCAATGCCTTTTTTAGGCCAACCCCTGAGATTCTGCCTGGACTTGAGGAAACCTGACCTATGCAGGCATGTACAACAAAACCAGGCCACATGGAATCGGAGTCAAAGTCACAAACCCTAGGCACCTTCCACGTGGGCCAGAAGGTTTTGGCTCACAACTATTACAACAATATCCAGTCTTGACAACAAGGTGTCATTGCCTCACAGACAGGACCATTGACTTATGCTGTGGACATTGGGAATGATGTTGTCTGGCATTGACATACGAATCAATTGCTAAACACTACTACTTCAGACAACCACTAATAGGAAGAACTTGCACACTCTTCATCTCAAGACAGGGCTATACAAGAATGTGACGGTTAGGAGTCCACCACCAACACAGACAACCAGGAGACAATGTTACTGGAAAGAGAGGTTTCAGTTGGTAGTTCCAGCATTACCAACACCCAGCTACCTTCACTAGAGGATATATGCAGAACTCGATGTTTACGAAGAGCCAAAAATCATTAGGGATCCATCTCATCCAGGCTATCATCTTTTTGTTTTGTTGCCTTCTGGAAGGTATTGTTCTATTAAGATGTAAACTTCCAGACTACTAAAAAGCTTCTACCACGAGTGCTATTAGAGAACTTATTAGAGAACTAAACTTTGTTAAACACCTGTTTACTGCATCAAAGGGCTTTTTATCTTATGTGTTTCACTGTCACTCATGGCATCAATAGCAGAAAAATGCAACAGCTCATTGCAATCTGTAAAAGGGAACATTTTGCCCCTTCAATGTTTTAATGGTTTTATTGTTTTATTTTAATGTATGTTTGTAGTTTAAAATGCAATGGATGTGTTGAATCTTTTGAAGATTCTGTTTTTATTATATTGTATGTACTATTCAGGGTACACACTCAAATTTTGTTGTACATTTGTGCAATGACACTAAAAAGCATTCTATATTGTGCTAATGGATCTACTTTTTGTTGGGTGTGTATACTGTGTGTGTATGCTCATTGATAAAAGTTCTCTAGGGAGTAAAAGCAAGTAAGAGAAACTAGTTGTCTAATAAAACAGTGAAGAGAGCTTACCCTGCAGTGTCTCTTTATTCTGTCTAAGGCAGAATATTGTAAGACACAACACTGCACATACTCATATACTAAAACATTTTTGCTAGAGTCTTCTTGTTTTCTGTGCTGTGTGGTCATTAATGTGCTGTGCTCTTCTAAAAATGGACTGACAGTACAGGTGTCCCTGCAACACCGTACACAATTTTGGCTTCCAGCCAAGCAAGTTACTGTAATATTTTTTAGTGTTAGAAATGATTCATTTTTTTCTTAAGTATTCACCTATTTTACCATTGATTGTGTATTATTTTAAATGATTTAAACAGGAAAGTCATACAGCAGCTGAATTTTAAAAAATTATTGAAGGAGTGCTTGCAACGTGTTATACTTTGAAAGAGTGTGAACCATTTTATACTGCAAAAGCAGATGCAAGAAAATGGTGGATTATGTTTGCTGCTTATTTTGAGAAAAAAATCTTATCACACATGCACTGCACCTCTGACATTCTTTGAGCAATCTGTGTGCATTTGTTGAGGTTAGAAGTTAGCTAAGCCCCTTGGCAGGAATACTGGCTTAGAATCTTTCGTTCTGAAAGAAAATTAATTTTTTTAAGAAACAAACAAATTCCTAGACAATTAGATCCATCAGATTGGTGCACTTATCTTTTATGTCGTCTTGAAATGTCATAGTATGCAAGCGCTCAGCCGGTATTTGGTAGCCAGCCACTCATTCCTTTCAATGACAATGAGAACCTTCAGTTCATTTTCCCCCTCAGTCTCCACACCAGCCTCTTACGTGTGTGCAGTGTCCTTTAATGTGCTGAGCGTGTGCTCCAGTTCTTGGGTCTACAATCTAACACTGTAGTTTAAAGTGAAATGTCTGTAGCCAATTTAAAAGAAAGACCCTTTATAGACACTCCAGTTGTCACTTAATACAGATGTTCCAGACCTCACGTGGTGTATAATGAGTGACACGAGGTGCCTTCTTGCTTTTCTTTTACCAACTTTAAAAACTGTTTTTTCTGCCTTTTCCACATGGTGTCCCCAAAATGCCAAACAACTTCTTTATTCTTTCCATGTATCAGTAGTCCATCCTCTACCAAATTGTGAGTGCAGTACAAAATTCAATAACAATGAATGCCTAATCTATATATTACATTATACACTTATTGTTAAAACTTAAATATTGCATAATGGCTTTTACTGAACGTGGTCACAATGTTTGAAAACTAAACTGATACAAAACTGAGAAACTTTACAGAAGGAGAAAAGTAATAATCATATTTATTAACATTATTGATTAAAGTTTCCGTGACTTGAAGAAAGAAAAAATTCCTACAGTGTACAGTGGGGCAAAAAAGTATTTAGTCAGCCACCAATTATGCAAGTTCTCCCACTTAAAAAGGTGAGAGAGGCCTATAATTTTCATCATAGGTATACCTCAACTATGAGAGACAAAATGAGAAAAAAATCCAGAAAATCACATTGTCTGATTTTTAAAGAATTTATTTGCAAATTATGGTGGAAAATAAGTATTTGGTCACCTACAAACAAGCAAGATTTCTGGCTCTCACAGACCTGTAATTTCTTCTGTAAGAGGCTCCTCTGTCCTCCACTGTATTAATGGCACCTGTTTGAACTCATCTATACTAATAAAAGGCAAAGCCCTCACTGACTGACTGACTGACTGACTGATTCACTCATCACTAATTCTACAACTTCCCGTGTAGGTAGAAGGCTGAAATTTGGCAGGCTCATTCCTTACAGCTTACTTACAAAAGTTAGGCAGGTTTCATTTCGAAATTCTACGCGTAATGGTCATAACTGGAACCTGTTTTTTGTCCATATAGTCTAATGGAGGAGGCGGAGTCACGTATCACGTCATCACGTATTACACCTCCTACATAATCACGTGAAGTGAAAACAAGGAAGAGATTTACAGCACGAGTCAAACGCGGGAACGAAGGTAAATGACGTTAATTGTTGAGTGTCTTTTAATACTGTGTAAGCATACATATTAACAGATATACAATTAAACGTGTGCATTTACGGGGTGATTTCTCAGGCTTAAAAGCTCACCTTTTATTAAAAAGGTAAATGCTGTTTTCATTCTGAAGGGCACAAACCACGTTAGATTTCATGCTGAAGAGTAAGCTCAGCACACAGCTTGGTCATATTACAAGGGTGAACTGACAATATGATATACAAAGAGATCCTTAAGAAATAATTATTGATTCATTTTCCCTCAGTTTAAAAAGGTTTACTTTTCTTCTTAATAAAAATTTTAAAGCGGACTTCGCCGCTGCGAAGCACAGGTATTTTGATATATATCAAAATATATCGCGTCATCACGCCTCCCATGTAAGCACGTGAACTGACCCGCTGCCGTTTGCAATGCCATATTCGCGAGATACAAGTTTAATGAGAAGACACGAGGTATAAAACGACAGTTTGGATCACTTTGTGACAGAGTTAAAATTGCTGTGGCCAGAAACTTTTAACTGCCGGATCTTAGCTAACATTAAATAAACCCGTGGACATCGCAACATCACACAAGACAGCGGCTCACGTGAACTGACTGAACGCAGCAGGAGTGATCACTTCAATGAATCAAACCTATTCAAAAAACACATTTCACAATTGATAAGGTACGAAAACAATAGATAGATAGATAGATAGATAGATAGATAGATAGATAGATAGATAGATAGATAGATAGATAGATAGATAGATAGATAGATAGATAGATAGATAGATAGATAGATAGATAGATAGATAGATAGATAGATAGATACTTTATTAATCCCAATGGGAAATACACAATATGAAACCGATTGTGGATTTCCGTACAGCCACTGAAACTTTGTGACGGCACAAGACTTCAGGTCACGTGTCTGCAAAAGAACCTCATTCAGGCAACTATTTTTACTGGCGGTGGCTCAGGGGAGAGAGTTTTTATTCCTCGCATCCCCGTTATACCCTCTGATCTCCAATTTCAATTCAAACGCCTCCAATTTACACTAAGGCTCTGCTTAGCAATGACAATTAATAAGTCTCCGTTGTTGAGTGTCTTTTAATACTGTGTAAGCATAGATATTAACACGTGCAATTAAACGTGTGCATTTACGGGGTGATTTCTCAGGCTTAAAAGCTCGCCTTTTATTAAAAAGGTGAATACAAACTGTTTTCATTCAGAAGGGCACAAACCACGTTAGATTTCATGCTCAAGAGTAAGCTCAGCACACAGCTTGGTCATATTAGAACTGGAAGGGCGAACTGACAACATGGTATACAAAGAGATCCTTAAGAAATAATTATTGATTCATTTTCCCTCAGTTTAAAAAGGTTTACTTTTCTTCTTAATAAAAATTTTAAAGCAGTACTTCGCCGCTGCCAAGCGCGGGTATTTTGATATATATCAAAATATATCGCGTCATCACGCCTCCCATGTAAGCACGTGAACTGACCCGCTGCCGTTTGCAATGCCATATTCGCGAGATACATGTTTAATGAGAAGACACCAGGTATAAACGACAGTTTGGATCACTTTGTGACAGAGTTAAAATTGCTGTAGGGAGAAACTTTTAACTGCCGGGTCTTAGCTAACATTAAATAAACCCCTGGACATCGGAACATCACACAAGAGATCGGCTCACGTGAAGTGACTCAACGCAGCAGGAGTGATTACTTCGATGAATCAAACCTGTTCAAAAAAACACATTACACAATCGATAAGGTACGAAAACAATATGAAACCGATTGTGGATTTCCGTACAGCCACTGAAACGTTGTGACGGCACGAGACTTCAGGTCACGTGTCTCCAAAAGAACCTCATTCAGGCAACTATTTTTACTGGCGGTGGCTAAGGGGAGAGAGTTTTTATTCCTCGCATCCCCGTTATACCCTCTGATCTCCCATTTCAATTCAAAAGCCTCCAATTTCCACTAAGGCTCTGCTTCGCAATGACAATTAATAAGTCTCAGGGACAGACCCTATAAAAGGTTGGCATTGATTTGAGGCAGGACTGCTTTTCACATGGCCAACTGTACGTTGCATGCTCAACAGTAAGCTCAGCACACAGCTTCGTCATATTACAACCAGAGGGGAGAACTGACAACGTACTATACAAATAGATCCATAACAAATAATTATTGATTCATTTTCCCTCAGTTTAAAAAGGTTTACTTTTCTTCTTAATAAAAATTTTAAAGCAGTACTTCGCCACTGCGAAGCGCGGGTATTTTGATATATATCAAAATATATCGCGTCATCACGCCTCCCATGTAAGCACGTGAACTGACCCGCTGCCCTTTGCAATGCCATATTCGCGAGATACAAGTTTAATGAGAAGACACGAGGTTTAAACGACAGTTTGGATCACTTTGTGACTGAGTTAAAATTGCTGTAGCGAGAAACTTTTAACTGCCGGGTCTTAGCTAATATTAAATAAACCCGTGGACATCGCAACATCACACAAGAGAGCGGCTCACGTGAACTGACTGAACGCAGCAGGAGTGATCACTTCAATGAATCAAACCTGTTCAAAAAACACATTACCTAATTGCTAACGTAAGAAAACAATATGAAACCGATTGTGGATTTGCGTACAGCCACTGAAACTTTGTGACGGCACGAGACTTCAGGTCACGTGTCTGCAAAAGAACCTCATTCAGGCAACTATTTTTACTGGCGGTGGCTCAGGGGAGAGAGTTTTTATTCCTCGCATCCCCGTTATACCCTCTGATCTCCCATTTCAATTCAAACGCCTCCAATTTCCACTAAGGCTCTGCTTCGCAATGACAATTAATAAGTCTCAGGGACAGACCCTACAAAAGGTTCACATTCATTTGATATATATATATATATATATATATATATATATATATATATATATATATTGTGACGTCCCGTCGAATAACACACTCAGGAGCCGCTTGTCCGGGGAAGTCTTCCAAAAATGCCGACTGGCTTTTTATTCAATCAGCCGCGATATAAACGGTGCCCTACAGCCGCCCGTTGTCTGGGTCACGGGGACACCTCCAAAATAACAAAGACTAATCACCTTCGTCCTATCTACCTCTCTTACTCTCCAAACAGTTACTTCCCTTCCGTACACCTTATACTGTTCTCCTCACTTTCTCCAGCCTCCAACTCCAACTTCCGGCCACCCACCACTTTTTATCACGCCCCATTAATTAATTAACCCAGATCCCTGTCACTCATCTCTCTCTCTAGGGAGGTGCCCCAAGCCCTTACAAACAGGGTTCCCTCAAGACTCCACCCCAACACTGCTTCCCTTCCGTATAGCCCATGCAATGGCAAGACACGTCACACTGCCCCCTCCTCAGCTCCTCGTCCCCGAGGAAGCACATAATCATGCAGATGTCTTGGCAGCTGTCTTCGCCGGCGTGGGCGTCTGTTAGTGGAGTCAGGCCGGGCAAGTGGTATAATGTCTGAGCCAAGATTTGTGGAAGGTGTTGTGGCAGTCATGGGTGCAGGTTGTGCAGGAGCACAACCTCTGTAACTGGCCAGACGGTCCTGATGCAAAAACACTCTCCTGCCCGGAGGTGGTAACTGGACCCAGTAAACAACCTCCCCCACCCGTTCCAATACTTGACAGGGTCCCACCCAAGGACTGTCCAGCTTTGGAGAGCGTCCCTTCTGTCTTTTTGGCCCATACACCCAAACTTGATCACCTGCTTGAAAAGGCTGCCCCCGAACCCTAATGTCATAGTGGCGCTTCTGTTTCTCTGCTGCTACTCTTATCCGGCCCCTTGCAAAGTTATGTGCCACCTCCAATCGATCCTGTAACTTGCGAGCATAGTCAGGGCCTGGAGGTTCAGCTGGGGTGTCAGGGGGAACACCATATACAGGTGCAGACGGCGTTCGCAGCTCCCGTCCTAGCATTAATAAAGCAGGGGTGCATCCAGAGGATTCCTGCACAGCAGATCGGCAGGCCATCAGAACCAGAGCCAGCTGTTGGTCCCAGTCCTTTTGATCCTTAGAGGTGGTAAGAGCCAGCTGTGTGGTCAGAGTCTGGATAAACCGCTCGGCTAGCCCATCACTCTGGGGGTGTAGAGGGGTGGTTCGGGTTTTCTGGATGCCAAGTCTCTCACATACTTTTTGAAAGACCTGGCTTTCAAAGTTTCTCCCTTGGTCTGAATGCAGTTCGACAGGCATCCCGAACCGACTAAAGAATCCTGTAATTAGAGCTTCAGCAACAGTCTCAGCTTCTTGATTAGGTAGTGCATAGGCCTCGGGCCACTTGGTAAAATAGTCCATTGCGACTAAAACAAACCGATTCCCCATAGCTGAGCAGGGAAATGGCCCAAGAATGTCAATTGCCACCCGTTCCATTGGAGCCCCTACCTGATACTGTTGTAGTGGGGCAGTAGACCTTCCTTGGGGTCCTTTCCTGGCTGTGCATAAATCACACCTGCGGCAGTAGTCCTCTACATCGCGCCTGCACTGTCCCCAATAAAACGCCTGCCTCACCCGCCTTAAGGTCTTGGTGACTCCAAAATGACCAACTCCAAGCGTTCCATGCATGTTCCTCAGGATCTCTTCACGCAGCTGTCGTGGTACAACGATCT
This sequence comes from Erpetoichthys calabaricus, assembly GCF_900747795.2. Lineage (NCBI taxonomy): Eukaryota > Metazoa > Chordata > Cladistia > Polypteriformes > Polypteridae > Erpetoichthys > Erpetoichthys calabaricus. The sequence continues at coordinate 233,866,292 of NC_041396.2, read as the reverse complement.
GCCACCTCCCTTCTCCAGTTGCAGGGTCCCTCCATTGTCGCTTCAATACCCCCTCTTCCACAACCAAGCTGTCCCACTGGGACCAAAGACCCTTAACTGCAGGTGATTCAAGTGCCACTTCCTCCCAGCAGGGACGATGCTGTTCCTCTTTCCACTGGAGAACCTTCTTGACCTCAGGATCATATTCCTGACTAACTCGCCATTCTTGGGTACAACCTGGCACTGAAAGAGCTTGGCACTGAACCTTATCAAGATCCTCACAGCTTTGATCTTGACGCTCCCTTTTCTCACAATAGGCACATCCCTGATCTGCGCAGGGCCGTCGAGACAGAGCATCTGCATTTTTGTGTTGCTCACCAGGTCGATGCTCTACTTGAAAGTGGTAAGTCTGAAGCTCCTCCAACCAACGAGCAATCTGACCCTCAGGTTCTCGAAAAGACAGTAACCACTGAAGAGCAGCATGATCAGTGCGGACCACAAAAGAGAGGCCACACAGGTAGTGCTTGAAGTGACGAACAGATTCCACCAGGGCGAGGAGCTCCCTCCGAGTCACACAATAATTCTTCTCAGCTTTTCTGAGAGCACGGCTATAGTAAGCCACCACACGCTCTCCCTCTGGGTGCCGCTGTGACAGCACAGCCCCTAAGCCCACATCACTGGCATCGGTGTCAAGGAGGAATGGCAGGTCAATATTGGGTGGAGCTAAGATCGGTGCACCGCAAAGGGCTTCTTTCAATTTACAAAAGGCGGTTTGTTGGTCCCCCCCCCACTGGAATGCTTCATCTGGGCTCAATAAACGATGCAAGGGTGCAGCAATAGTGGCAAATTCAGGTACAAATCGCCTATAGTAAGAGGCCAGTCCAAGAAATTCACGAATCTGCCTTCGATCCTGTGGCTCTGGCCACTCTTGCACAACAGACACCTTATCTTTCTCGGTGGTGACACCTCTTTGACTCACACGGTGACCCAGAAATGACACTTCTCTCCGGAGAAGGTGGCACTTATCAGGATGAAGTTTAAGGTTGGCCACACGAAGCTTCTGCAGAACTTCCCTCAAGGACTCCAGAGCTTCCTGGAATGTCTTGCCATGAACCAGTAAATCATCCAAGTAGACAAGGCATTGAGTACCAGACATACCTGCCAATACTTTATCCATTAACCGTTCAAAGGTAGCTGGAGCATTGCAAAGACCAAAAGGCATAACTCGGAACTGCCAGAGCCCCTTTCCTGTGGAGAATGCAGTCTTAGGTCGAGCTTCAGGTGTTAGTGGCACCTGCCAGTAGCCACTGCGCAGGTCTAGTGACGAAAACCAGGCTGATCCTGCCACCAAGTCCAGGGATTCATCAATGCGAGGCAACGGATAGGAGTCCTTGATGGTTACAGCATTTACCCGCCGATAATCAACACAAAATCGCCACTTGCCATCCTTCTTAGGGACAAGGACCACAGGAGAGACCCAGGGAGACTCAGAGGGTTCGATAATTCCGGCCTGTCTCATTTCCTGTAGAATGTTCTCAGCTGCTGTCTGTTTAGCTAGTGGCATACGGCGGGGGCGCTGTTTGATAGGGAAAGCACTCCCAGTATTGATGTCATGCTGCACAAGAGAAGTCTGGCCAACATCATCTGCAGAGGTAGCAAAACGGTCCCTAAAGTCATGTAACAACTGCCAGAGCTGGCGCTGTTGCTTGTGTGTTAACCCTTCCCTGTTGGCATTCCAAACAGTCCGGACAACCTTCATTACTGGTACGGTTTGAGTGATGTTAGTGAAAATAGGCACATGTTCTTCTTGGGGAGCCACCACCGGTGGTTCCCTTCTGCCTTGCTGGTGCCCTAACAAAGGGAGTGTCCCAATGCCTTGAAGATACAGAGTCCCCATCTGAAGATCTATTCGCGCTCCAACTGCTTGTAAGAAATCAAGTCCCAAGATACAGGAGTTGTTGATATTAGCCACCCAGACATCCTGCACCCACTGCTTCTCAGCAATACAAATGTCTACTTGTGCTCTGCCTAACATGGGGGTCATCTCACCTGTCGCTGTCATCAACTTAGTAGAATTGGCTGCACATAGGACCGCCACATCCAACATGTCAGGATGGATAATAGATGCAGTTGACCCTGTATCCACCAGTGCCTTGCATACATGGCCGCCAATCAAAACTGACAGGTGACAGTAATCACCCTCACCCAACTGACCAACAGGGACTGTTCTTGGGGCCAGCGTTGTCCCTCCTACACTGGTCCCATGTCGTTTCCCGGTACGATGCTTACTTGGGAGTCCTCTTGTTTAGCCCTACTGGGGCAGTCACGTTGTAAGTGTCCATGTTGTCCACAGTACCAGCAGCGGGGTGGGCGCATTAGGCGTGAAGGATTCCTGAATTTCTGTACGGTAGCCACTGGAGCCACTGCCTCATACTCTTGTTCTACATCTATGGCCTTAGTTTGGTGGATAGCTTCCGGTCTCCTCACCTTGGTCGACTCTGCTGATGCAAGAGGTGCTTGGCTGTAACCCTCTTTAAGTATTTGTTCTGCCTCCTGGGCTGCAGACAAAGCTTGTTCCAAGGTCTCAGGCTTAGCGAAATGGACCTGCTGTCGGAGATATGGTGGGCTCAAACCCCGCAGAAATGCCTCCTTAGCCAACTCTGCCTGCACGGATCTGTCAAAATGGGGATAACCCCGTCGCACCAGAGACTGTACATCTGCTGCAAATGCCCCCAGGGCCTCAGTTGTCCTGCGAACTCTCTGCTCCAGCTGTTGTCTTATTGTAGTCACAGCTTCTATATGGCCAAACCGTCGCTCCAATGCAATTTCCAAAGCATGGGAATTTAACAGCTCATCTTCTGGCACATCCGTCAGCACCACCAATGCATCACCATCCAA